>NC_025997.2:75481715-75637504 GCF_000442705.2 Elaeis guineensis
AGGAAATTTAAACAAATTAGAAGCAAAGCTATTATCCATTGAGATGAGGGTCCTGCATCAGTTTGGACAAAACTGATTCTTTCCTAGGAGTGGTACGACATGACTTACTATCTGGCAGAGATGTATGTGTCATGTTTCATATCATCACTCAGACCCCCCTAAACCTCCCTACACTTATGATAGAGGCCATGAGAGAAACTTTGAAACAGATCCAAGGCACACTTGCCTTATGGTATGGCCCTTACTAGAGTATTTAGAAGGTTTGGAGTTAGCTGTGAGGGGAGACACCTACCAAGCTCTCACATGTGGACACTTTCAACCAACACAGCCTGCACCGAATGGGAATTACAAAGACTGTTGGTGGTTGGATCAAGGGCTCTGAAGAAAGAGCTGAGGAGAGAGCTGAGGAAAGAGCTGAAGACAGAACTGAAGGCAGAGTAGAAGAAGAAGGTCCATCTTCTCCTGTACATGATTTCAGGGCAGCTCACCAGATATCCAGTTCATTCCTGATACTGAGGGCTGGCCCTTCTGAGTTTTACTAGGATGCCCACACCAGTGTATCAGCCAAAGAGCAGAGCACCTCCATCAGAGTTCAGCTGGCTTGATGATCAGATCGAGCATATTTCACAGCGTGTGGCTTCTTTGTTGTCTAGCCAGTGGAGTAGTACTTCTTTTGCACCTGGAGCTACTTCTTCTGATCAGACCATACTCTCCACATCTCCACTGTGATTTCAGATGATTCAGATCAGTTCCATCAGGATACAGAAGCTTGAGGATACAGTCTGGAGACTTACTGGCAGAGTTCTTGACTTGCAGGGGCAAGTTCTTGCATTGGCCCATCCCCAGCCACAGGAGTCTACTTTGAGGTCAAGACCTCACTGCAGAGGCGGAAGGCTTAGAGGAGCATTAGAAGGTGGATATGAGCTATTGAGGAAAGAGATCAGAGGATCGAGTGAGAATGCTACCACCCAGTTCACTGCTCTACTTCAATCTGTTTCCAGAGCACTGAACGTACTTGATTCTATCAGACTCATGGTATCAGCCCTATATCTCAGCGTTCTCAGCCTCCCAGTTCATCTCGTTCTCCTACTCGTGGCAGAGGCAGACGGGGTAGAGGAAGCACTTCTGATCCATCATCTCCTCACCCTATATCTGATGACTCTGATCATTGACTTATCTAGATCTTAGGAGTTAGTATCTTGTTCTAGGATCTATACCTTGGGGCATGTATTGACATTTAGCTGGTTGAATTTTATGTATTGAAACAATTATGATAATATTAATGGAATCATCTTTTACCTATTTCTTTATGATTATATTTTGGTTATATTTCAATCTCTGATACATCTATTGAAATATATCTTCTCCTGTTGTTGTTGCTATTGATAATTGCTATATTAAGGGGGAGCAAACATCTGTGAAAAACTCTAAAGAGGAAGAAATTAAAGAATATTTCAGAAAAAAAAAGGAAGAGTTAATATGTTGTGATGATGTCAAAAAGGGAAGAAATTAAAATTAAACAAAAATTGAAATTAGACAAAAAGCAAAACCCTAAATTATGAGAAAAGGGGGAGAAATTAAATTAAAATAAATATTGAAAAAATTAAAACAAATATTGAAGAAATTAAACAAATATTGGAGAAATTAGACAAAACAAGGATTGAAAGATTAAACAAAACTTTGAGAATTTGGTATCAAAATTTGGTATCAGACGAACTTAAACAAAAAGTTATCCATCAAAAGCAAAATCATGAGTACAATGCAAATAAGTATTTTTTATATATATATAAGCTCTGATATTCAACTTGCTTTTTGAAATTTACTCACCTTGATACATCAATAAGAAATTTGTTTTACTCTGATACATCCTACAATTTCTTTCAACTTGATCTGATACATGATAACATTTGATCCGATACAGCGTGAAGGTTTCTTTAATATATATAACATTTGCTCTGATACTGTATGAAATTTCTCTGATACATTAAAAAATTTTCTTGCTCTGATACATTATAAAATCTTTTTCTGATATCATTGTAAAAATTATTTTTTTGCTCTGATACATAGAAAAAGTTATTTATCTTCTTTGCTCTGATATATCTTGAACTCAAATGATCTATACCCTTTTCATCTTTAAGAAAATGGACAAACTATTTTTGCATTTATATTACATGCCAAAAGAATCATAACTCTTTTCAAGCATATACACCTATAATGGATTCTTTTGAAATTAATGCATTAACATAAATATTTTTGTTCATATGTTTTGTCATCATTCAAAAAGGGGGAGATTGTTGCTCCTAGATTGATTTTGATGATTACAAAGCAGATTGAAGGGATACAAAATTTTAAAATGAAAAAGTCCTTATGCTCTTCAAGGGCAAAATCGTAATTTCACTAAAATCCTGATGATTGTAGTACCATTTGGTAGAACAAATGATTTGAAATCTATTGGTGAAAATTTCATTGTGTTTGGACTTATAATTTTTGAAGTTATGAAGGTTTGAAGTGATGAGTCGACTCATGAGTCAACTCATGGCACTGTGAGCTGATTGGCACGCAAAATTCTCCTTGGCACGCTAGTTTTCTGGCTTGGCACGACCTGTGAGTCGACTCATGAGTCGACCCACAAGGCATGAGTCGACTCACGAGTCGACCCCTGCTAATTTGAGCCAAAATTCCAAAAGCATTCTTCTGGTTTTTGCAACAGAGGTCGACTCATGAGTCGACCCTGAAGCATGAGTCGACTCATGAGTCGACCCCTGCGACGGGAAATGTCAGCAACGGCTTTTTTTTGCCCATTTTAATTGCCATTTATGCTTCCTAAAAATCCTCTAACGGCTCTTTATCTGCCTAAATTGTTTTCTCTTGCTTCTAATGCTACAAAATATTTTAAATGATGAAAGAAATTACAGATTAAATAGCGGATCAACGTGAAATCAAAAAAGAAGAGAAAGAGAGGAAAAAGAGAAGAACAGAAGAGAGGATCCGAAATTTGCAAGAAAAAACCTGAGATCAACGAAATATCCATAGAGAAAAAGAGAGAGGATCCACAATATACCAGAGAGATTGTGAAAGAGAAAAGGAAGATCTTTCAAGGAGAGAATTCTTCACGCCTATCGTTTCAACCTTGATCTAGGATCGTTCAAAGCTTTCAAGAGATCTTCAATCAACAATCAACCTCTTCTCAAGCGTTCAACCGTTCATTCATTGAGAAAATCTGAAAAAGGGTTCTTCATTTGAGTAAAGCTTTTATTGTTATATTTGCTCATTTAAGGAGCTGTTATTGTATTCATCTGTGCTCTAAATATTCTTACTCTTAGTGAGTTTTTGCTCTTGTTTTTGGAGGATTTCCAAAACAAGGAAAGGTTGATCCGAACCTGAAATCAGAGTATTTTGGGTTTGCTTGTACCCGGGAAATAAGTGTTCTAGCTTGGGATAGCTAGGGTCGGAGTTTCCGACGTCTTGTATTCTAGCTTGGGATAGCTAGTGTCGGAGTTTCCGACGTTTTGTATTCGGGTTGAATACAAAGGATAGTGGATTGAAATTCCCAAGTGGGATCTTGGGGAGTGGATGTAGGTGCAAGGTTAGCACCGAACCACTATAAATCCTTGTGTTTGTGGTGTGCTTTATCACTTTATCTTATTTCTTTATTATATCCTTGCAATACTACTTTAGGTAATTAATATTGATTTAAAGCCATTGTTTTGTTCTTCATAAGTTATTTGTTGGGCTTAAAATTTTTAGAAACCCAATTCACCCCCCTCTTGGGTTGCATAGCTGGGCAACAGATAGCTAGTGTCGGAGCTTCCGACGTTTGTATTCAGGTTGAATACAAGTTTAGTGGATTGAAATTCTCAAGTAGGAGCTTGGGGAGTGGATTTAGGTGCAAGGTTGGCACCGAACCACTATAAATCTTGTGTTTGTGGTGTGCTTAATTGCTTCTCCTTAACTCTTCATTATTTCCTTGCATTCTTGCTTTAGGCAATTAATCTTGAACTAAGGTTATTCTCCTCATTCATTAGCTATTGACAAACATTTTTCATAAGTGATTAGTTAAGCTTAAAATTTTAGAAACCCAATTCACCCCCCCTCTTGGGTTGCCATAGCTGGGCAACAAGTGGTATCAGAGCCCGGTGCTCTAGCCCGTCTTTGATCTAAACAATCAAGGAGCCAAAGATCTATGGCAACCCACGTCGGTACTTCTCTAGCCGAGGGCAATCCACCAACCGACCTCCACTTTTCAATGGGTCTAATTACACCTATTGGAAAGCTCGGATGAAAATATTCATACAAGCACTCGACTATGATATGTGGAGTATATAGTGAACGGTCCTCACACACCCACTAAAATTATAGATGGTGAGGAATCAACCAAACCGAGAAAGAATGGGATGAGGTTGATAAAAAGATGCCCAATTAAATGCTAAAGCAATGAATGTACTTTATTGTGCTCTTGATGCAAACGAATTTAATCGCATTTCTACTGTTCTTCTGCTAAAGAAATATGGGATAGGTTAGAAGTAACCCATGAGGGAACCAATCAAGTAAAAGAGTCTAAAATAAATATGCTTGTGCATAAATATGAATTGTTTAAAATGGAGCATGATGAGTCCATAACTGTAATGTTTACTCATTTTACTGATATCATTAATGTTTAAAGAGTCTTGGTAAGTCCTATACTAACAGTGAGCTTGTAAGAAAGATTCTCAGGTCCTTGCCAAGAACTTGGAAGCCAAAGTGACTGCCATCCAAGAAGCGAAGGACTTGAACACTCTACCTCTAGAAGAGCTTCTTGATCTTTGATGACTCATGAGCTAAGCATGAAGCAACATCAAGAGGAAGAAGTCAAAAAGAAAAGAACCATCGCCCTCAAATCCACAGCTCCTCCTGATGAAGAAACTGATGACACTGAAGATGAAGAACAAGATGAAGAGATGGCTCTCATCACCCGAAGATTCAAGAAATTTTTGAGAAAAAAAAACAGGGGATGAGAAAGAAGCCATTCACAAAAGGGAACAAAGCAAAGAAAAAGAGAAAGACCAACCCCTTATCTGCTACGAGTGCAAGAAGCCGGGACACTTCAAATTCGAATGTCCACAACTGAAGAAAGGTCCCAAGAAGTTCAAGAAGAAGGCCATGATGGCCACATGGAGTGCGAGTGATGACTCAAGCTCCGATGAGGAAACCTCAACCGAACAAGCCAACCTGTGCTTATGGCACACGAAAATGAGGTAATTTCCGAAACCCTAGTGAATTTTCTTTGAAGAATTGCATGAAGCATTCTATGATTTAGTTGATGAATTAAAGAAACTAGGGATGAAAAACAAAGAGCTAAAATTGAAAAATCAATCCTTATGAAACAAGCTAAAAACTTTTCAATTGAAAAATTCCACCTTGCTTCAAGAAAATCAAAGCTTAAAGAATAAAATTGCCAAGCTGAAACCTATAGTAGATAAGTTCACCTTAAGTTCAAACAAACTCAATATGATTCTTGATAATCAAAAAGCCGTATATGATAAGGCTGGACTTGGCTATAACCCTTGAAGAAACAAAATATCTGAAAAATATTTATGTAAATCTTTAAGTAACAAGTCTACCAATATTACTTGTTTCAAATGTGGTAGAGTAGGACATAAGTCATACACTTACTTCTTTTGACAAATCTGCAAACTCAACTATAAAAAAATATGGGTTCCAAAAGGAACCATTTTGACTAACCAAAAAGGACCCAAGAAAGCTTGGGTACCTAAAACAAAAACTTGACTTTGCTTGCAGGGGTGTCTAGCATCCCAAGGAGGAAACAGGAAATAGTATCTTGACAGTGGATGCTCGAGACACATGACTGGTGATGAATCACAATTCATCATGCTTGATGCTAAGGATGGAGGGATGGTCACCTTTGGAGATAATGGCAAAGGAAAGATCATCGGGATAGGTAACATTGGTATCACTCCCTCCAAATACATTGAAAATATTTTGTTAGTTAATGGTTTAAAGCATAACTTAGTTAGCATTAGTCAATTTTGTGATAAAGGATATAAAATTGTTTTTGAATCATCTGTTTGCATTGTGACTAGTCCTGTTAATGATGGCATTAAATTTATTGGACATAGACATGGTAATGTTTATATGATAGATTTAAATGATTTAGCCAAAATAAACATGCATGCCTAGTATCCTTGAATGCTAAAGTTAATGAGACTAGTTGGCTTTGGCATCGTAGACTTGCACACATTAGCATGCATTCTCTTTCAAAATTAATTAAGAAAGAATTAGTTCTTGGCCTGCCTAAACTAAATTTTGAAAAAGATAAAATTTGTGATACATGCCAACTAGGTAAACAAACAAGAGTTTCATTTAAATCCAAAAATATTGTTTCAACTTCTAGACCTTTAGAGCTTTTGCATATGGACTTATTTGGACCAACTAGAACCACTAGTCTAGGAGGAAAACGATATGGTTTTGTAATTATAGATGATTACTCTCGTTTTACTTGAGTTTTCTTTTTAGCACACAAAGATGAAACTTTTCATATTTTCACTAAATTTTATCGAAAAGTCACCAATGAAAAAAAAATTTCAATTCAAAATATTAGAAGTGATCATGGAACTGAATTTGAAAATCAAGACTTTGAAAAATTTTGTGATGAAAATGAAATTGACCATAACTTCTCTGCTCCTAGGACACCCCAACAAAATGGGGTAGTTGAAAGAAAAAATAGAACCTTAGAAGAAATGGCCCGTACCATGCTTTGTGAAAGCAACCTTCCAAGATATTTTTGGGCGGAAGCAATTAACACAGCATGTTACATTTTAAATCGTGCTTTGATTAGATAAATTTTAAAGAAACCCCCTATGAACTTTGGAAAGGAAGAAAATCAAATATTGTATATTTTCATATTTTTGGTTGCCGATGTTTTGTGTTAAATAATGGTAAAGAAAGACTTGGTAAATTTGATGCAAAATCAGATGAAGCAATCTTTCTGGGTTACTCCTCCACTAGTAAAGCTTTTAGAGTTTTTAACAAAAGAACTTTAGTAGTAGAGGAGTCCATACATGTTGTTTTTGATGAATCTAACGATCTTCCTTCAAGGAAGAATGAGGGTGTTGATGATGCAGATCCTCTAATAGAAGGAATGAAGGAGATCACTCTGAAAGATTCAACAATTCAAGAGGATGAGGAACAAGAAGACAAACAAGATGAGAGAGGTGAAGAAATTCAAGAACAACCTCAAGGTACAAATGATCTATCCAAGAAATGGAGGTATGTTCACAATCACCCTAAGGAGTTAATTATTGGTGATCCTATGCATGGGGTAAAAACTCGCTCTTCACTTAGAGATGTATTTAATCATTGTGCTTTTGTATCTCATCTTGAACCAAAAACTATTGAAGAAGCTGAAAATGATCATAATTGGATTAATGCAATGTAAGAGAAACTTAATCAATTTGAAAAAAATAATGTTTGGACTTTAGTATCAAGACCTAAAAATTATTCAATAATTGGCACAAAATGGGTCTTTAGGAACAAATTAGATGAGCATGGTAATGTAATTAGAAATAAAGCAAGATTGGTTGCTAAAGGATATAATCAAGAAGAAGGAATTGATTTTGATGAGACCTTTGCATCTGTTGCTAGATTAGAAGCCATTAGACTTCTACTTGCATATGCTTGCTTTATGAAATTCAAATTATTTCAAATGGATGTCAAAAGTATATTTTTAAATGGATATATTGCTGAAGAAGTCTATGTAGAACAACCCCCTGGATTTGAAAATCATGCTTTTCCTAATCATATTTTTAAATTAAATAAAGCTTTATATGGATTAAAATAAGCACCTAGAGCTTGGTATGATAGGCTAAGCAAATTTTTACTAAATAATGATTTTTCAAGAGGAAATGTAGATACAACCCTCTTTATTAAAAGAAATCAAAATGATATGTTAGTAATACAAATTTATGTTGATGACATAATTTTTGGGTCTACTAATGAATCTCTCTGTCAAGACTTTGCTAAGCTCATGCAGGGGGAGTTCGAGATGAGCATGATGGGAGAACTTACCTTCTTCCTCGGACTCCAAATCAAACAAACAAAAGAGGGAATCTCCATCACCCAAAGCAAGTACACCAAGGAACTACTCAAAAGATTTGGAATGGAGAACTCCAAACCAATTGGCACACCCATGAGCTCCTCATGTAAGCTTGACAAGGATGATGAAGGTAAATGTGTAGACTTAAAATACTATAGAGGTATGATTGGCTCTTTATTATATTTA
The DNA here is from genome assembly GCF_000442705.2 of Elaeis guineensis. Classification (NCBI taxonomy): domain Eukaryota; kingdom Viridiplantae; phylum Streptophyta; class Magnoliopsida; order Arecales; family Arecaceae; genus Elaeis; species Elaeis guineensis. Next base: position 75,489,994 of record NC_025997.2, read on the forward strand.
ACTGCAAGTAGGCCTGATATCATGTTTAGTGTTTGTTTATGTGCTAGATATCAATCTAATCCTAAAGAATCTCATTTGAATGCTGTTAAAAGAATCTTTAGATACTTGAATGGTACTCAAACTCTAGGGTTATGGTACTCTAAGGACTCACAAATTGATTTATTAGGATATTCAGATGCTGATTTTGCTGGATGTAAATTAGATAGAAAAAGTACAAGTGGAACTTGCTAATTTCTTGGAGTTAACCTAATCTCCTGGTTTAGCAAGAAATAAAATTCGGTAGCACTGTCTACGGCTGAGGCCGAATACATTGCAGCCAAAAGTTGTTGTGCTCAAATCTTGTGGATTAAGCAACAACTCGAAGACTTTGGAATCAAACTTAATGAAACACCAATAAGATGTGACAACACAAGTGCCATAAATCTATCTAAAAATCCAATTCAACATTCAAGGTCTAAACATATTGAAATTAGACATCATTTTATAAGAGAACATGTTCAAAATAAAAATATAATTCTTGAATATGTTTGCACTGAAAATCAATTAGCTGATATCTTTACAAAGGCCCTTAGTGAGGACAGATTCTATGAAATTAGGAGAAATCTAAGAATTCTTGATCCATATGCCTAAATATTTCTCCAATTCCAAAGATTTGATGTCAAAAATTCTTTGAGCTCAATTTTCATCATCTCTCTTGGTCTTAAATGCTCAAGTTTATCATTCTCATAACTTGTCATTGAGCAAAATTCCTTCTCCCAAAATTTTAAATTTTTCTGGAATTTATTCATATTTTTTCTGAATTTCTGAGTTTCATGAGTCGACCCCCTTGAGTCGACCCTATGGCATACTTGTAATTACTGCCAACTTCCCACGGGCTCTTTCTTTTTAATTGGAAGCCTGTTCGTGAGCCGACTCATCTCTTCGTCTTCCTCCCTCTAAGAACCGCCATCCTCATCCTCATTCTCTCCAAAACCAAGGATCTAGCTCAAGGTTGTTCTCCCTTCTCCTCTCCACCACAAATCACCACCTGGGAAAGGGGATTTTCGCGTCTTTTCCTTTTGATTGAAACGGTTGGAGCGTGCCCTAGCCTCCACCATTCTTCTCAAATCTGCCTCTTCTCTCCGCCAAAATCCCTCTCCATCCTTTTGTAGCCCTTCTTCCACTCATCCACTTGATCCTCCAAGTCTCTCTGCCTGCTGCTGTGGTGAGAATGGCTCCGAAGATGAAGCTCCCTCAGAGAAGAAAGTCGGTCCGTGAGCTAGAAGAAAATGTCCGCAGAAAAAGGCAAGCTGCTCAGTCCTCCACTGCTCCCACTCCGGCTTCTGTGTTAGGTCAAGGTCCCTCTCAGTCTTCCCTTAGCCCCAGTAAGATCCCTCTATCTGATAGGAAGGTTGAAACCGAAAAGAATGTAGATTTTAGATTCTTTGAAAAAGAGGGTTTCACCTTTGGAATAAAGATTAAGAACCAGGGTTGGGGTTTCTACTGCTCTCTCAAGGAAGTCACATTTGTAGACCTAGTTAGAGAATTTTATCAGAATCTGAATTATGGGAATGGAACAGTGACTTCGACAGTTAAGGGAGTTGATATTTATCTGGATCCTGTCATTTTGGGAGAAATTCTACACTTGCCCTGTGAGGGTTATTCTTACATGGAACTCCCTGTGAAGGAAGAGGGAATCAGTGTGATTTTAGGGAGAACCTACTCAGGAAGTTTGAATAAATTGGAAGCCAAAATTTTGTCTATTGAGATGAGGATCTTACATCAGATAGTGACGAAGCTCTTCTTCCCTAGGAGTGGTAGGCATGATTTACTTTCTAGCAGAGATATTTGTATTATGTTTCATGTTATCACTCAAACCCCCCTAAACCTTCCGGCATTAATGATTGAGGCCATGAGAGAGACACTGAACAGATCCAAGGCACATCTGCCTTTTGGTATGGCCCTTACTCGAGTTTTTAGGAGGTTTGGAGTCAGCTTTGAGGGAGAGGCATCTACTAAGCTTTCTCACGTAGACACCTTCAACCAACACACTCTGCACCACATGGGATTTACAAAAACTGATGGTGGTTGGATCAAGGGTTCTGAGGAGAGAGCTGAGGACAGAGTAGAAGATAGAGCTGAAGAAGAAGGTCCCTCATCTCCTATCCATGACTTTCGGGCAGCATCACCAGATATCCAGTTTATTCCAGATCCAGAGGCTGGCCCTTCAGAGTTCACTAGGAGGTCCACACCAGTACATCAGCCAGAGAGCAAAGCACCACCTTCAGAGTTCAGATTGGCTGATGATCAGATCGAGCAGATATCACAGCGTGTGGCTTCCTTACTATCTAGACAGTGGAGCACTACTACATTTACACCAGGGGCCACTTCATCTGATCAGACTTTAACTCCCCATATCTCCACTGTGTTTCAGTTGATCTCAGATCAGTCTATCCGGATTCAGCAGCTTGAGGACACCGTTTGGAGATTGACTGGGAGAGTTCTTGACTTGCAGGGGCAAGTCCTAGCTTTGGCCCATCCTCAGCCACAGGAGTCCACTATTGAGATCACAGACCTTACTGCAGAGGCTGGCAGGCTCAGAGGTGCATTGGAGGGTGGCTATGAGTTATTAAGGAGAGAGATCAGAGGCTCGAGTGAGCATGTATCTACCCAGTTCACTGCTCTACTTCAGTCTGTTTTCAGAGCACTGAACGTTCTTGATTCCATCAGACTCACTCTTTCAGTTCAGTCCTTGGCCTCGCAGCGTTCTCAGCCCCTAGTTCATCTCGCTCACCTGCTCGTGCCAGAGGCAGACGGGGTAGAGGATATTCTTCTGGTCGAGATCCATCATCTCCTCATCCTATCTCTGACGACTCCGATCCTTCTAGTCATGATCTTTACTAAATCCTAGGTGTTAGTCTCTTGTTCTTTCTAGGATCTGTATTTTGGGGCCATGTAATGACATTAGCTAGTTGACTTTTATGTTATGAAATTTGTATTGAAACAATTATGGTTTTAATCATCTTTTACTTATATATCTACTTTTTGTAATGTTGTCAATCATCTTTTGGTAATATATCCTCTCCTTGTTGAAATATCTTCTCTTTATTGATGATTGCTGTTAATGAATGCTGTATTAAGGGGGAGCAAACATTAATGATAAGCACTAGTAGTTTGAAGAAACATTAAAGAGAAAACGTATTCAGAAAAAGAGGAGGAGTTAACAATGTTTGATGATGTCAAAAAGGGGGAGAAATTAAAGAAAAAGCAACCCATCAAAAGCAAAACTATAAATTATGAGAAATTAAAGAAAAAAAAACCCATCAAAAGTAAAATTATAAATTATGAGAAATTAAAGAAAAAGAAAAATATCAAAAGTAAAATTATTACATAACTTAAAAATACAATGAGTAAATTGCTAAGTACAATGCAAATGAACAACCTTTAAAATTACTTCTTTAAATATGCTCTGATATGCTTTAAAATTCTTACTTGCTCTGATACATCTTAAATTTAACATGCTCTAATATACTTTACAAATTAACTCTTAGACATGCATTGGCACACTTAATTATTTTTGCTCTAATACTAAAACTAAATAATCAAATGAGAATGAGCAAATTTTTAAGATACAGCTTGCTCTGATAACAAAAATAAATTTTCTGCTCTAACACCGAAATCACATAATCCAATGAGCAAATTTTCAAATCTTCAAGCAAATGGGCAAACTATTTATGCATATGACCATTTGTATCACATGCCAAAAGAATCAATATTCTTTTCAAGCATATGCACCTATAATGCATCCTTTTGAAATTCATGATTCACATAAATGCTTTTGTTCAAGTGTTTTGTCATCATCAAAAAGGGGGAGATTGTTGCTCCTAGATTGATTTTGATGATTACAAAGCAGATTGAAGGGGTACCAATATTTTTTATTTGAAAAAGTCTTTGTGCTCTTCAGGGGCAAAATCATAATTTTATCAAAACCCTAATTTAATAGTATCATTTGGTAGAACAAAAGATTTGTGATCTATTGGCGAAAATTTCATTATTTTTGGACTTGTATTTTTGAAGTTATGCATGTTTGAAATCCATGAGTCGACTCATGAGTCAGCTCATGGCAAAATGAGCAGTTTGGCACGCTGAATTTTTGGCTTGACACGGCCTGTGAGTCGACTCATGAGTCGACCCTCAAGGCATGAGTCGACTCATGAGTCGACTTCTACTGTTTTAGGCCAAAAGTTGCAGAAACCTGTTTTCTGGTTGCTTCAACAGAGGTCGACTCATGAGTCGACCCCTGAGGCATGAGTCGACTCATGAGTCGACCCCTGCGATGGGATTTTTTCGCAACGGCTAGTTTTTAACTCGTTTTAAGTCCTTTAAATGCTCATTTAATGTGCTCTAACGGCTCTTTTTCTGCCTAGAATGTTTTTCTCTATTTCTTAAAGCTATAAAAGGATTCAAAAGGTGGGAAACATACAAGAGATTGAAAGAAGAAGAAAGAGAGAAAGAAAGAGATTTAAAAGAGCATTCAAGAGAGCATTCAAGAGCATTCAAAAGAGAAAGGGTTTCTCAAGCCAATTTTTCAGCCCTAATCAAGAGCTCATTTAAAGCCTTCAAGAAGCTATCAATCAAAGCTCACCAACTCCTCAAGCGCTCAATCAATTCTCCATGCACTTTGAGGAAATCCAAAAAGGGGCTTCTTCTCTTGAGTAAAGTGTATTTAAAGTTATATTCGCTTATTAAAGGGGCTTTTATTGTACTTATTTGTGCTATAATTTGTTTTACTCATTTTGAGTGACTGTTTTTGTTTTGGAGGGGTTCCAAAACAAGGGAAGGTTGATCCGAACCTGAAATCGGAGTGTATTGGGTTGGCTTGTACCCGAAAAATAAGTGGACTAGCTTGGGATAGCTAGTGTCGGAGTTTTCGATGTTTGTATTCGGGTTGAATACAAGTTTAGTGGATTGAAATTTCCAAGTAGGAGCTTGGGGAGTGGATGTAGGTGCAAGGTTGGCACCGAACCACTATAAATCCTTGTGTTTGTGGTGTGCTTAATTGCTTCTCCTTAACTCTTCATTATTTCCTTGCATTCTTGCTTTAGGCAATTAATCTTGAACTAAGGTTATTCTCCTCATTCATTTAGCTATTGACAAATATTTTTTATAAGTGATTAGTTAAGCTTAAAATTTTTAGAAACCCAATTCACCCCCCCTCTTGGGTTGCATAGCTGGGCAACATATATTATTTTCATCATTTAGTTTTATGTTTACATAATATTGGATTAGAAACCATAATATATGATTTTTAAGTGATAGGCATGTTCGATGCTATAGATTACAATCAATTATGTCAATATTGAAAATAAATATCCTCTTATTAATTTAAAATTGAGAGAAGTAAATATCTTCTCTCTCTATATATATATTATTTATAGAAAAGTGAGAAACTATTTATAAAGATCTAAAAGACTCTAAAGTAGAATCATCAAAATTCTATGAAAATAAATAAATAAATAAATAAATAAATTATCAAAACATTATTTTTCTTTCTTCTTTGAGACATTGACAATAACAATCTCAACCACCCAAACACCACCAGCATTATCCAAATATATATATATATATATATATATATATAGAGAGAGAGAGAGAGAGAGACTTGATTCCAAAATAAATATGGCATTAAAAATGAAGATCCACACTATTGATCAGGATCCATGCCACTGAAAGAAATTGTAAAAATTGAAAGATACGTATTTTTATAACCTCCAACCAACATATCAGGTGGTTCATATTATACCTATATACTGTAATACATGACAAAGCATTTAAATTAAAAAACAAATTTAGTGATTATTTTTTGTCCATATTAAAATATATAAATTAAAAGTCAATAGATTTTAATGTTTAGATTATAACAAAACATGATTTATATTATTTTAATCATTCAATTTTGTATTTATATAATATTAGATTAAAAATTATAATATATGATTTTTAATTGTAAGCATCTTTGGTGGTATAGATTATAATCAATTATGTCAATTTTTGAAATGAATACTATCTTATTAATTTAAAATTAAAAAAAATAGATATCCTTTATATATATATATATATATATATATATATATATATATATATATATATATATATATATATAATTTATAGAAAAGTCAGAAGTTATTTATAAAGATCCAGAAGACCCCAAAACAAAATAAATAAATGAAAAGCAGAGCTATCAGAACATTAATTTTCTTTCTTCATTGAGACGTTGACAGCAGAAATCTCTGCCAAACACCACCGGCATTATCCAAATACAACTCTAACCCTTTGAACCGGAATCGCGGTTGCCGCTTTTATTTACTAATATTAAAACAGCAGCAGCCAAAGCATATCAACTTGATGACTGATATCTTCATTTCAGGAACTCAATCCGCAGCCCACCAACTTTCGCCTTTCCCTTCCCCTTCCTTGGAACCAGCGTGACGAGCACACTATCGTCTGCCTCGGCCCCGAGGTCCTCCAGCAATTCCGTTATCCCCAGCCGCAGAGCCGTCCTCAGCTTCTTCTCCTTCTTGCTGTGATTGTGCTTGTGAGGCACGTTGACGAAGCTCCCGGCAAACTCACTTGACCCGGGGTCAACCCCTTCCTCCTCCGGCGTGTTGATGTACACGTCGAACTTGATGAACATGTCGCGGTCGAACTCGATCCCCTCGACCACCAGGACCTCCTCCTCGTCTTTTTTCTCCTTGCTGCTCCTCGACACCTTTGGCCGCCTCACCGTCGCGCTCACTGACGATTCCAAGGTCACCGGGAACGCCGCCTCTGTGACCGCTCGTAGTGATCTCGCACCCTTCTTCGCCGCCACAGTACCCTTGGGAGTGGGTCGAGCTTTCAGCCAAGGGATCTCGACATCTTGGTAGGTGTATCGGAGCCACTGAGTATCCAGACAATCCTTAATTTTGACTCGAACTAGGTCGGCGTTCTCGTCGTAGAAGAGAAAGGAGGTGTTGAGCCAGTCCTTGTCTTCGAAGTCCTTGTGCTTTCCACCGAGCATCTTCCACACATACCACATGCGATCGACGTTGGAGTGGTGGGCAAAGAAGATGGGATCTCGGGCAGCTGAGTAAAGCGTGCCCATGTCCTCTCCATTTGGCTGGTTCCTATCACCAGTCCATACATGGACGGTGCCGTGCGGCACGTTCTCGAGCGAGCCTCCGCCAGGATTTGGCTGGTCCCCGGCATGGTAGGGGGATCCCATGAACAGTTGTGCTGTTTTCCCATTAGCGATCACTTGGCGATACATTATATTTAAGTTGTGGTCGATTTGCTGGGCCTGGGTGAAGGATGGGTCCCGCCCATTGAAGTCGAGGTCGATTAGGTACGGTGGCTGGTGCTTGGCGTCACGAAGCTTGTCATATAGCGACGAAGAAGGGTCGGTATAGATGGAAGGCATTCGCATGCCAGCGGGTGCATCCCAATTCCAGAAGGGAAGCGCGAAGGTCTCGTCGCCGATGAGCTTGCCGAGTATTTTCTCATGGAAGTAGAGGTAAAACCGGTGCCAGGGGAAGAAGATCCAGGAATTATGGACCTGGATCTCGATGTCAGGGAAGCCGATCTGGTCGTAGGAGCCATCACAGTAGGCGCAGTGGACGTTAGCCTGTTGGGTGAAGTTACGTGGGTCGTCGGCCGGCAAGGCCTTCATGAGCTCCACGGCCTTGGCATACTTTGCCAAGTACTCTGAGTCAACTAAGTGGGCAGCAGGGCGGATGCGAAGGGGGTCGGAGCGTGGCGGGAGCTTGAAGTCGATGATTTTGGAGGTGAATGGTGGGCAGCAATCAGTAGGTGTTGCACCGGACGGGAGGTCAGCGGGGCCACATTTGGAGATGTCAGGGGCTTCAATGGGGAGTCCGAGGGCCTTGCGGTTGACTCCAAGTCCAGCGGCAGCTCCATAGAGCCCACCAAGGCCGATGAGCATATCACGGCGGTCGAGCTTGCCTGAAGATCCTATGGCCTCCGTGGTGTGCGTGGGCTTCTCATGTTCATCCCTTGTTGCTTTGCATGAGATTCTGGGGTGGACGTGAGATTTCTTGAAGGAAAGAGGGACCCGAGGCCTCTGTCGATAGAAGGGGCATGCAAAGGACCTAGGGCAGGTGGAGAGGGAGGAGGTAGATAAACTTGGTTTAGGGAGGCTTGCCATTTCGAATTTCTAGTTCTAATGCTTGCAATAACGAAGAGAAGTATATGGTCGATTTATAGCGTGAAACTTTGAGAAACGTGTTAGACTTTGATTCCTTCGAGTTCCGTAAGTTTATGGAGTTCTAAAAGTAGCTTTTGTTGACTAAAGCTGCGTGATGGAAAGTATATTCTGGAAGGTATATTTGTTCAAAAAGCCTTTGTGGAAGGAAAATGCTAAGGAGCTAGGGGAGGTGGAGAGGGAGGTAGATCAATTTGGTTTAGCGAGAATTGGTATAACTTGTGCATTTCATATTCGAGCACGTGCATTGACGAGGAGCAGCTTGTGATCAATTTATAGTTGTGTGATTCTCAAAGCCACGTGTTAGTGCCTTTTTGTTTTTTTTTTGAGTTTCGTACGCTTTCCACCGTAGATGTACGGTTAAAAGGAGCAAGCAAGTTCGCTGACATAGGGGTCTTCACCGGTATAAATCATGATTTGATGGATTAGCCTCAAAGATCAAGAAACCAAACTGAATGCATAGATTTTGACACTGCAGTATTAGGGCGGACACAACTCTCTTATCTGGTGTCAGAATCGCTATTATGATCCTAATTCGAAAAGTTCTTTTCATGCTCTATGAGTTTGATGCTTCATTATTACATCCGATTTTAAGAGCAGATTATATTGTGTGACAGATCAATGGGAGCCCGCACTATAAGAATAATCTTTATTAACGATGGATATTAGTGATGGCTAACAAGCCAATGCTATCGGTGATATTTACTGACGAATTATTATGATGGAAAAAAAATCATCGTTAAAGGGTTGAAGATCTTTTAGCGATAGCATAACCATCGTTATAACTCTTAAATTTTAATTAATTATTTATTTTAATTATTTTAAATATAATTAGTTATTAATGATGGCTTTAGCGACATAACTTTTGCTATCGCTAATACAGTACCCTAACATCTCTCATTCTCAATCGATTATTTTCCATCGCGAACCCTCCTCCCCCTTCTTCTCCTACCTTCGGTCCCACTTCTTTCTCCACCACACCGCCATAATCCCTATTGGAGTTCTCGTCCCCGCACCCTAATCCTCACATCGGATTTGCCGTCCCCATGCCCCTGCCTCCCCCCTTCTTGCCCCGTCGCACCATCGGAACCCTGTCAGAGCCCTTGTCCATATGCCCTAATCCCCACACCACCATCCCCATGCTGGATCCATTATCCCTGTGCTAGATCTGTCGTCTCTGTACCCCTGCCTACCTACTTCTTCCCCTGCCTCCCCCCATCTTCCCCTGTCACACCATCGGAACCCTACCAGAGCCCTCATCCCCATGCCCCTATCCCAGTGCTGCTGTCCCCGCACCAGATCTACAGTCCCAGCACCCCCACCTCCCCGTTCTGCCCCTACCTCCCCCCTTCTTCTCCCACAGCATCGTCGGAACCCTATTAGAGCCCCCATCCCTATGCTACCACCCTCATGTCAGATCCACCATCTCCATGCCCTTGCCATCCTCCCTCACCATTCCCTCCTCTTCTTTTCATCTCCTAGTGAGTATTAGTGATGGCAGTAGCGACGACAATGGAGCTGTCGCTATACATCGTTCCCTTTGAAAGAATAGTACCCTACAAGCCAATCATATAGTGATGTAAAAGAACTTTTCTGTGATATCTTCCTACTCATTAGCATGACATTAGTTATTTTTATTTATAAGATATTATGTTTTATCATTTACTGTATCATACTTTTTATGATTATGATAAACCCTACAGATTAGGATAATGATTTTAGAGCCATGATGAGATCATACCAGTGAGACCTAAAATCTTGATAGCCCTAATCTAAAATATTTTCAATCGTTGGATCATCGAGTCGGAGATCGATGATACCGATAAGACTGATACATCTTATGTATGCTCGATGGAGAGGGTGGTTGATCTCACAATCACTTATATGGTGACACTAATATAAGGATGTAGGTGCTCATTAGAGAATGAGTTCACTGAACTGACCCATAGGAAGAATATCTGATGGAGCCTTACAGTATGTTGACAGATGGTTCTCCAGTACGAGTGGTGCATGTTATCTTTTGACCTGAGATTATCATGGTACCTTATGTATATGGATCTTTACTTTGGTTTATTTCCTAGCATGCTACTTTGAGATGTGTGTGGGATATTCTGGGTATGGTGAAGTATGCATAAAGGTTATGAGTGATCAATAAGGAATCGATCACTCCTTATAGGAGGAGAGAACATCCTATATGACTCATAGGATGATGACTCTAAGAGTCTCTGACCAGAGCAGGAATGAATGTAGAAAAAATTTTTACTGGTTTATCCATCGAGTTATTATCATCAGATCGAGATACATATGGATAGGTATTTGAGTTTGACATATTTTCATGCCCATGGCCTATTTGGGATGTTGTGTGATCGAAGGATTGAATTACACGGTAACTCATCATGGAAAGATAATTTTGATATTTCTATCAAATTTTAAATCTTTTGAATAGTCATGACACGTTGCTAGACGTCAATCTTGACTTGTAGACTCATCAGAAATAAAAAAATTTAATTCAAGAATCAATTAGGAAAAGTCTTAGTTGATTGGAGCTCTTGAGCTGATATAATCTAATCAGATTAGGGTTATGTCGAGAGTCTGGATTCACTACTGGCTAGATTTAAAACCCAATGGATCACACACAATAAGAATTTGATCTTGATCCAATCTATTTAGATTTATTATAAATTCAATGGGTTAATTGAATTGCTAACACATGAATTAATTCAAGTTCCCAATTGGATTCAGTGTAAAGGTGTTTGTGCTAACCCTTGACTTATTGTCTTGACCTAATATGATTGAGTTTGAATCAATATTTAAATAGATGGCTTATCTGATTTTTTATGAAAGAGTTCCATGTGAAATCACCTTCCTCCATGCCAAACCACATGCCAAATAATGGCATGCCCATTTATTTTGTGCGTTTAAGAGGAGAAGTCTTTTTGGTTTACTCCTCTTAAATTCCTCTCCATATTCCACTCGTTCCTTTGGTTTTTGCACCATGAGATGGACCCTTGGGATGTATGGATGTGGAAGAGAAGGAGGAGTCCTTCTCTGGGAAGAAACTTGAATGCCAAAAATAAATGGACGTCCCCTTTTGTGTATTGAAATATAGGAAGAGTTTTTATTGTCTTGGACTCTTTGTTTCTCATGCTATTTCCTTATCCACGCACCATCAGATGGCATTCAAATTTTTCTATGCAGAGGAAGAGTCCTTCTGCTGATTAACCTCTTCTTATTCTATGCCTTAGTCCATTGGATTCCATGCAAAAATTAATTCAATGCGTGTAAGAATTAAGAGACGCCAAGAGTTGGCGCCCCTTCATACCTTATATAAGGGGCACCCTATAAGGGATAAGATCTGATCCAATGAGTCTTTAAGCATGGGATTAGATAAGAAAAAGATAAAAAAAATTTGAAATGAAAAAGATAAGAAAAAAAGAGAGAAAAATAGAAAGGAAGGGGAAGAGAAAATAGAAAGTATGAGATGCTTGTCCTAAAATCAGATTGTTCAGATGTTGAACATATAATCTGATTTTTGTGTGGTGAAATCATTTGAAAAATGATTTTAAAGTGATCCTAGTAGAGATCTCGAAGGCATACAAGTGATGGTGCAACTCGTTCTTACGAAGGACGATCGACAGCGAACTTGTGAAGAAGGCTGCAGCATTACGTCGAATTGGAAAGGGCCTTGATCAGTTCCGTGTGGTTACCTTTGGAGAGCTTCTACTTTAGAGTCTTATGGATATCTCAAAGTTACCAAATCATCATCTTCTTGTTGGTATATGACATCTGATCCTTTGCTTATATACTGTAAAAAAATCGTTAAAGTTTCGTACGTGTAGTTTAAAATTTTTTAAACATCTATGCAATGAAAATAAATAAATTAAAATAATTTTAATTTACACACATACCAGATCTAATCTAAAAACTATAGTAAGGATCTAGATACGAACAAGTAACTATGATCTGAATTCTAAAAAAAAAACAATCGTTAGCCAAAAATAAATTGGAGATCAGATCTCCATACCTTTGATCCTGCGGATGTCCCGGCTTCTGATTATAACCGCGCATGCACCCGACCTCTGCTGGTATCCACATAGAGCTGTCTGATTGGAGCATCGAGATCACCGATGTGCTAGCACTTTACAGATCTCACTCCTCATCCTTGGATCTAGATCTCTTCTTCTAGATCTTGAAGAAGGAGATCGCTGTGCGAACTCTTTCGCACAGATCTGACGAGATCTGAACCAGATCACCATGAAGAGAAAAAGAATCCTTCATCTTCTCTTTTTCTCTCTCTTTTCTCTTCATAGATCTGATCTTCTATCATATCTGTGTTGAAATTTTTATGGTTTCATGCATGCATGATTTTATAAAAAGAGTATATAACAGAATTTAAATTTTTTTTAGATTAAATCTAATTTAATCTCAGCATGCATAAGATTATGTCTTCAAACCATAATCAGAATCATCACATGTGAGATAAGATTCAGATACAAAAATCAAATAGAAAAAAATAAATAAAAATATACCTGTATAAGGATCAATCTTCAACATGAACAGATGATCATGGATGTCCTTCGAAGGTCCCTTATAGTCGCACAAGCGTTCAACCTCTACGGGTATCCATATGAGACTCTGATATGATTAGAAGCCTTTTGATCTTATCAGGATGCTAGCTGCCTTGTAGGGATCGCATCTGGATGGTTGAAATTTTTTTTTTCTCCTAAAATATCCTTAGAGAACAAGAAGATGTTGGAGGATCTTGATTTCTACATTAGAGATCATGAGAAGAACCCTTTCTTCTCTTTTCTTTCTAAATTCATGCATCAAATCTTTACAATAGAGATGTAATAATTTTATTCAACTTTTGGATAAGAAGAAGAGAAGACATCCATGTCTAAACATGGACAAGAGAGATAGAGGAAGATGTCCTAACAACCAACCCTTGGTTGTTGCAAGAAAGAAGAGATCAAAGCTAACAAACCTCATGCCATACCTATGCATGCTGCGCCCTCCTCTTTTGAATTTTTTCTCCATGCACTCCCTTGGTTTTTGGGCATCAAACCTGATCTAAAATCTCCTATCACCATCCCATAGGTGCTGGTATTTTATAGGCATAATAAGAGTTTCAATTTGAATGGGAGAAGGGATTGATTTTGGATAGGAATTAAGAGTCCTTGCAACCTTGGACTCTCCTAATATTGTGCCGCCCATACCACTAGGATTCACACCAGTTTTTTACACACTAAAAGGGAGATTCCTCTTCATTCTTACATGCTAAAAAGGGAGGGAGGTGGCATGGAAAATTTGGACATATGTGGCATCAAAACTAGTTGTGGCGTGGGATATTTTGGGCGCATGGATTGGAGGAGTTTCAATCACATGGGATTTTTGTTTAAATTACTGTTTTAAATTTAATTAAAATATCAATTAATTTTAATCATATTAAGACTAGATTAGACTCAAAAAGATAAAAAATTAAATCTAATTTGAAATCTAATTTATTTAGATTAGATATCTCCTAATTAGAGGAGGAGTCCTAGTTCAATTGGACTCTTTCTTGGTACTGAATTTTAATCCTAATCCCATTAGAATTTGGTGCAGTATGAAAATAAAGATTTCTAGTTCAATTAGGAATACATACATCCTAGTCTAATTAGGAATTAGATCAAACTCAAATCCTAATTCAACTGGGACTAATCATCCAATCCTTTTGAGGTTATCCTATAATCCTATAGGGTTGATCAAATCAAATTCAAAATGAGTCAAATTAAATCCAATCAAATTGGACTTGATACAAGCTCCATTGATCAATCAAATTGAGCCCATTAACAATCCTATTGCTAATTAATCCTCCTATAACTCACTAACTCTTTAGTAAGTTATATAATGCAATATTTGTATTAGATTAATTATCAATCAAATTGATAATCAATTTCTGTTACGATTCATAATCGTAATTCAACCATCTGATCAGTCAAAAGTCTCTTTTGTGTGTGACCCCATAGGTTCTATTCTGTCTGGTAGTAAGATATATTGTGATCTCTATTATAATATTATTGAAACTCTTTTCAATAGATTGGAACAATCCAACTCAGCCCACCAAGGATTATTGATCATCAAGATGATCCTCATGAGTCTCACAATCTACCAGTGACACCTAGCAGTATGTAGTAGCAATCCAGCAGAATAAAATATAAATCTTAAGGTACAGTTAGCGCATGATACAGTCCCTCTATCATGAGTCTCAACTAGATGACAGGTCATGGATAAATCGTCAAACCTCAATATCGGTCATATGATAGATTTAATTAGCTTAAGTCGATGTGTGATTCTATGAAAACTTTTTTTCATCAATCATAATGCTATGGCCATAGACTTAAGGACTCAGTCTCTTAAATCTCATAGGACTACTCTCTTCTACTAGGGTCGATAGATCCCATCTTGATCACATCCCACTCCTACAGTAGACCAACTGTCACCAACATCCACTACAAAGGCTCATTGAGACCCATGTTGATGTGTTAGTCAAACTCCAACAATCTCACTATAAGCAGTAGTGTCATCTCAGATCAAAAGATCAGTCATATAACTGCAGCATCGAGAAAGTCACTAACGAGTGAGCAGACATCCATGTGACTTCTCGTATTGGTCACGCTCAGTGCTAGTTGTTCTCCAACAACCACCTGCACTCTTGCTTCAGTGTCTCTACACTACAGACTCGAGACCAATTTATCCGAAGAAAGTGATTCGTGCACTAGTCTATCTGGATTAATTACTATCCCCATGATGATCTTATGATCATGAGCAATTTAGGAATCAACTATTAATGACACGTACCTCAAATTCTCAACTCTTTGAGAATATGTGTCATTATCTTGTTAATCTCTTGGATAATTTATGGACACATAAACATGAATGGTACTATAACTGCCCAATAAGTATAAAATCATGTCCTAAAAATATGAAATATATCAGCCAAGATTGACTTTTAGGGCATACATCCAACAATCTCCCATTTGTACTAAAGTCAATCTGTCATGTACCATACCCCATCTTCACAAGACAGGCTATAGTCTTAGGCTAGCTAAGTAACTTATCAGTGAATCATCCACATCACATGTGGAGCTTGCTCTCTGCACCTCTATGTATTTCTACTTGAGGCAGTCGTGTATTCTGCTGTTCTATGTGCTTGGATATCTGGTGAGACGTAGACTCCTTAGCAAGGGCTACAGTGCTATTATCTTTGCAGTGTAATATCACGACATCTGATGGCATGACAATCAATTCTATAACTAATATTAAAATCAGAATATATCCTATATATCTACAGTATACTCAGCTTCCATCGATTGATTATTTGGAACCCTTTCAAAATATCAACACAGGAATACACCCTATGATGTAGACATTCTACCATCAATATCAGACATAAAATTTGAATTGATATATCCTATCACTCCTAGCTTTGATCCTTCTCTAAATTAAGAACATATCCTTAGTTCTTCTCAAGAGTTTCAGGTCATTTTCACAGTAATCCAGTGCTTGACAGTCTGGATACAACTGATATCTACTCGTGACATTCACGGTATTATTTATATCAGTTCAAGTATATTATGCCATACGACTATATCTGAGAGAGTAGTAGATCTCTCTCTGAGATTTTTATGCTAGACTCTTTCAGCATCCAGTCTCTGTACTTTATCTATGAAAACACAAGCATCCAATTGCATCTATCACTATAGATCTTTAGGATGCTCGATTATATCTTTCATGGAAAAATCTATATTCAACTATATTTTAACCAATATCAGTTTTGGACACTCCCACTAACCCTTTTGAAAACCACATAATTCTTTATATCTGATCAAACAACTCGATCATGTCATCAAATGACTTGTTCCAACTCCAAGATTATTATTGACTTTGTGATCACCTATCACAAGAAGTGAAATTCATAGGCTCTTCCAAATAGAAATCTTCAAAAGATCTCTTCTCAAGAAAGCTATTTCACATCCCTTTCTTGGAGTCGATGTCTCACATCATCTCGTTGTAGGCTTTAGGATCATCTTTATGCTCCCATCTCCTATGAGAAATTACTTTCTCTGTATCCTCTGTTAAGCATACCCAAGTACTTTTTCAGAGGATTGGAGATCCTGTTATGTGTATGAGGTGGAAAAAAAATATATGTCTACTGACTCATGATGATAAATAGGTTCTTAAGATCCTGTAGCTCATTGCTCTTTAGAGACACTCTCTTTGAGCTTGACTTTCCTCCCACTACTTCATCTTGATTAAATAATTTTTTAAGAAGATAGCATGTCGGGTCACAATCACATTGTGATCCTTTCAGAAAGTAATATCCCAAACTCTTTTAGAATGAGCTTTATAGACCTATCCTTTAACATATCATCTACTATGCTAAACACATACTGGACATCCTTAAATCTCAGAATAATCAAGATTCAGTTCTCATCATGCCATATCTCATATGGTGTAGTAAGAACAGATTTAGAGAGAACTCAATTCTATATAAATAAAGCACGTCCCTAAAGAAACATAAATAAGTCAGTGAAGTTCATTATGGACTAGATCATATCTCATATAGTCCCATGACTCTTATTATCTCGTTGAGCTGAGATGTATTAAGAGCAGTCCAATATGAAATTATGCCATTTTATTAGATAACCATCAAATTTTTTTCATTGGTATTGCATCTTCGATCCGATCGATGTACCTTTAAAATTTTTTTGGTTTGTTTCTCTACTCACATTTGAATTTTTTAAACTTTTTAAAAATTTTAGATTTTGTATCTCATATATAAAATAGAGACAACTCCTTGATTAGCACATCACATGGGTTACACACATCAAATATGTACAAGGATAAATATCTCAGTGGTCCTTTTCCTCTTATCCCACAAGAATAGCTTGGTCTATTTTCTCAAAGGAATGATGCACAAACTAGATTAGACTCAATAGTCAATGAGCCCAAAAGTTTATATTCTTCAGTTTGTTAATCATTTCTTCTCCAATATGACTTAGCATAAGGGTCTATAGATACTTTAAGCTTATCTCAATTTTAGATCTCTCAGATCTAATGACATTCACTACTTACTCAAGTAAGTTCACATTGTTGGATTTTAGGGTTTGATGCATGCATATGTGTTTTTAAAATTTTATTTTCTAAATATCACAGCAAAAAATTAGATTAAAATAATTTTAATCTTAATTTTACATGCATAAAAATATAAAATCATATGATCTATTTCATATACTGAAATTGATATATGCTGAAATTCAGATTATGATCAAATCACATACCTGTTTCGCAATCTCTTTCTTTAAAATTAGATCTGAAAGAGAAGAGACTCTCTCTTAGATGTACAAGTATCTGATCTCTATGATTATCCACTCAGAATCAATCTGAAATAGTCCTCTTTAATCTAAATTTTGGTTCTTTAAAATTTAGCCTACTGAATCTGAATGAAGCCTGAATCACGATCAACACTTAATCTTTCTCCTTGATCTTCTTCTTCTCTTCTTCTCTAAAATTTTTTCTTGCTATGTACTACTACCAGATGTTAGAAACTAGCAAGAAAGAGGCATCCAAACTCCTTTGGGCATGAAACTCCTTGGGATGCGTATCCCAAGGAAGGGGTGTATAGAACACCCAAGAGGAGAGAAAGGGAGAGGAAGAGAGGGCGTGGGGAGAGTCTTTGGGTGTGAGGGGCTTTTGATTTTGATGCTATAGGAATCTTAGGGGAGGTCCCTTTAAATAGGCATAAGGATTGAATCCTATTCAATCTCATAATACAAGTCCTACTTGTATTAGGATTCCTATTAACTTAAGTTATCCAACTTAATTAGGAAGCCCATTAGGTGCCAATAATTGGAGCCCTTGCACCCATAATTAGATATCCCAAAATATACCCAAGAGATACCTCATATAAAAATAAAAGATCCTCTAATCAATGGACACACCCAAATTGATTAAATCAAGGTGGCACCTCATAATAACTATCAAGAAGATTCATAAGGGACTTGCACCCTTAATTTATGTGATCCATAACCTTAAACACTCAATAATTGAAGTCTCATGAATCT
Source organism: Elaeis guineensis (assembly GCF_000442705.2). NCBI lineage: Eukaryota > Viridiplantae > Streptophyta > Magnoliopsida > Arecales > Arecaceae > Elaeis > Elaeis guineensis. Next base: position 75,508,339 of record NC_025997.2, read on the forward strand.
TATTCATGTAGGTTATTAGCAGGTAATTAAGTTAGAATTAACTTATCAAATAAGTAATTTCAATGAAAAGAAGAATTGGGTCCAACCATGTGCTAGCAAGGTTACTATGAACCCAATAGATTTTTCTAAACCCAATTAACACTTCATAAGCTCAATTACTTATTCCAAGCCTAATTCCTTTGTTGTGTGACCTCATAGATTTAATTCTATCTGGTAGTGAGATATACAATGATCTCTATCATCGTATCATTGAAACTCTTTTCAATGGATCGGAATAATTTCATTCTAACTCAATAAAGATTGTCGATCCATAACAACCCTAGTGAGCTCTCACAATCCACTAGTGATATTTAGCAGTATGTAGTGACAACCTAGTAGAACTAAAATGAACCTCTAGGTATAGTTAACGTGTGATTTAGTCCCTCTATCGAGAGTTTCGACTAGATGGCAGGTCATAGATAAATCATCAAACCTCAACATCAGTCATATGATAGATTCAATCAACTTAAGTCCATATGTGATTCTATGAAAACTCTTTTCTATCAATCACACTGCTATGGCCATAGACTTAAGGATTCAGTTTCTTAAATCCCATAGGACTACTCCCTTCTGCTAGGATCGATAGATCCCATCTTGATACACACCCCACTCTTACAGTGGACCAACTGTCGCCAACATCCACTACAAGGACTCTTTGAGATCTATGTTGATGTGTCAGTCAAACTTAAATAGCCTCACTGTATGCAGTAGTGTCATCTCAGGTCAATAGACCAGTCATACAACTACAGCATTAAGAAAGTCACTAACAAGTGAACAGACATCTATGTGACTTCTCGTGTTGGCCATGCTCAGTACTAGTTATTCTCTAACAACCACCTACACTCTCGCTCCAGTGTCTTTATACTGCAAACTCAAGATCCATCTGTCCAAAGAAAGTGATCCATGCATTGGGCTATCCAGATCAATCACCAGCCCCATGATGATCCTATGATCAGGAGTAATTTAGGAATCAACTATCAATAACATATGCCTCAAATTTTTAACTCTTTGAGAATATGTGTCATCATCTTGTTAATCCCTTAGATGATTTATGGATACATAGACATGAATGATAATATAACTGCTCAATAAGTACAAAATCATGTCCTAGGAGATATGAAATGTGTCAGCCAAGATTGGCTTGTAGGGCATACATCCAATAATTTTTCACTTGCACTAAAGTTAATCTGTCATGTACCAAGCCCTATCTTCACAAGATAGGTTATAGTCTTAGGCTAGCCAAGTGATTTACCAGTGGGTCATCCACATCACATGTGAAGTTTGCTCTCTACATCTCTATATATTTCGACTCGAAGTAGTCACATGTTCTGCTGTTCTATGTGCTTGAATATCTGGTGAGACCTAGGCTCCTTAGCAAGGGCTATGGTGTCATTATCTTTGTAGTATAGTGTCATGGCATCTGATGATATGACAACTAATTCTACAGCTAACATTACAACCAGAATGCATCCTACACATCTACAGTGTACTTAGCTTTCATTAATCGATTATTTAGAATCTTTTCAAGATATCGACATAGGAATACATCTATGATGTAGACATTCTATCATCAATATCAGACATAAAGTCTGAATTAATGTATCCTCCCATTTTTAGCTTTGATCCTTCTCCGAACATATCCTCTATTCTTCTTAAGAGCTTAAGGATTTTTTCACAGCAATCTAGTACTCACAGCTTGAATACAACTGATATCTACTTGTGATACTCATGGTATAATCAGTTTAAGTACTTTATGGCATACGACTATGCTCGAGAGGATAGCAGACCTCTCTCTGAGATTTCTATGCTGAATGCTTTGAGCATCCAGTCTCTGTACTTTATCTGTGAAAACATAAGCATCCAATTGCATCTATCTCTATAGATCTTTAGGATGCTCACTTTATATTTTTCATGGAGAAATCTATATTCAACCATATTTTAGTTGATGTCAGTATTGAACACTTTCACTGATCCTTTTGAAACCCATAATTTCTCATATCTGATCAAATAATTTGATCATGTCATTGAAATGAATGTTCCAACTCCAAGGGTATTGTGGTCTTTGTGATCACCTATCACAAGAAGTGAAATTCATAGGCTATTCCATATAGAAATCTTCAAAAGATCTCTACTCAGAAAAGCTAATTTATATCCCTTCTTGGAGTCGATATCTCACATCGCCTCGTTGTAGGTTCTGGAATCATCTCTATGTTCTCTATCATCTATGAGAAATGATTTTCTCTACATCTTCTATTAAGCATACTCAAGTACCTTTCGAGAGGATTGGAGATCCTACTATGTGTATGAGGTGGAGGAGGAATACACATCTACTGGCTCATGATTAATATGTTCTTAAGGTCTCAAGGCTTCCTGCTCTTCAGAGACACTCTCTTAGAGCTTAACTTTCCTCCCACTACTTCATCTTTGTTAAATAGTTTTTTAAGAAGATAGCATTGAGTCATAATCACATGGTAATCCCATCAAAAAGTAATATCCCAAACTCTTTTAGGAAGAGCTTTATAGACTTATCCTCTAACATATCCACCTGCTGTCCTAGACACAAGCTCGGTATCCTTGAATCTCAATATAATCAAGATTCAGTTCTCACCATGTCATATCTTATATGGTGTGGTAGGAACAGATTTAGAGAGAATCCAATTTCATAGAAATAAAGTATGTCTCTAAAGAAATATAAATAAATCAGTGAATTTTATTATGGACTAGATCATATCTCATATAGTCCCATGACTCTTCTTATCTCATAGAGCTGAGATTTACTAAGAGGGGTCCAATATGAAATAATGCCATTTTATGAGATAATCGAGATATTTCTTTCAATGGTATTGCATTCTCAATCCGATCAAAGTACCTTCAAAAATTTTTTGATTTATTTTTTTACTTACATCTGAAATTTTTGAATATTTCAAAAATTTTAGATTTGTATCTCATATACAAAGTAGAGACAACTCCTTAGTTAGCACATTACATGAGCTACACACATCAAATGTATACAAGGATAAGTATCTCAGTGGTCCTTTTTCTCTTGTCCCACAAGAGTAGCTCGATCATATTTTCTCAAAGAGATGATGCACAAACTAGATTTGACTCAACAGTCAATGAGCCCAAGCCCATATTTTTTCAGTTTGTTAATCATTTCTTCTTCAATATGACTTAGCTATAGGTTCCATATATACTTTAAATTTTATCTCAATTTTGGATCTCTCAGATCCAATGGTATTCACTGATTGCTCAATTAAGTTCACATATACATCGACATGCAAATGATAGAGACTGTCTCAAAGAACTAAATCCAAATGATGATCGCAAAGGATAGATACCCATGGCTGCAACAGCAACAGTTGCCCTATAGCCAATTCAAGAGTTACTTCCTCAGCCCCCTACCTTTACATCGACTTTACACTAGAGTCTATAGCTCAACTAGGAGAAGAAAAAATCATAAGGACAGTATTGAGCAATTTCGACATACCTACTCTAGGTGTGTCTTTGTTTCTTTAGGCTCTCCAGGTATTTACCTTTGAACTCTTTTAAGATTCCTTTGTTATGAACACTTTGATAAATTTAGATAAAGTGCTATGATGGTCTTTCATATGGTAGTTGACCATAAACTATCCATATAAACTAATTAGAGATCGCAGGATCAAATCCATAAGTAATTCCGTATGTATGGTCATATCGAGCCTTTTAAGCTCTTTAATATCTTCGATCATTATCAAATAATGATCATAGACTGATTATCCATCATGCATCACATGTGCTGTGTGACTGTGATCACCTCATAACACTTGTGGATGAATCAACATGTCATTCGCAGTGTACATGTACTCATGCATTGCACCTATCTTTATTGTCATTATCCATCCACTCGTTAAGTATAGCTTGTTGACTATGGGTTGGACAGGTTGTTAACATTAGAATAATCTGATAGAGAATATTGCTTAATTTTTTAAAATTAAGAATAATTCTTAAGTTTATAAGCCAGTCTATGTACTCAATTTTGGTTAATCAGTTGATATCTAGGATTCAAGCTAGAGGGTTGGAAGCGACACAATAATAGTAGAGAGCAAAGATTCTAATTGAGTATTTGTATTTATTTTATAATTTTACTCTAGAGTTTTTTAGATATAAAAAGAGACTCTCACTATTTTATCAGAACTCTCACACTCTCCGGATGGAGAAATGAAAATCCTAACGTGATAATTGAATTTCTAGTGGGTATTGCAGTCCCACCGATACCATGCATCTTACTTAACAGTTATTGATAATATAAATAAACACCGATGCATGGATAACTCTTTATCCAGATGCTTCTCTAAGCATATTGCAGCCACTTGGTCTCTAAATCATGTAAACTCACCTAACAGTTATTGTCCATACTTCTTAGTTAAGTTAGACCCATCGTTCATAAGTAGGTGTAAAGCCGTCATTAGATCCTTCATTTAACAGTTATTGGGCCCAACCCCATCTTTATCCTGCAGCAACTCTTTGCTAGTAGAGTGGTTGCGTATCTTCGATGCAACTGAACCACTGTGACTAGCCGAGAACAATCAACGTCGGTAGCACGCCCGCACATCTACAATAGTGGAAGACCTTGGACTTAATATTTTAAGAAAAAATTTAGGTTTAGATCTCATCTAATCAGTCATCACATGACTGATATAATTGGTATGGGGTAAATCAAACTACCAAGCAACCATATTTGTGACTCAATTTTTCAAATTGATCAGGTAAGTGGAGATTAGTGGGGATCCCCCTGTTGCTTTCTTTAGACACCAATAAATTAACTAGGTAAGCAAACAGAATCAATTAAATAACCATCTTTCAATTACTTGCTTTAGACACCAATTGGATAATTGATCAGAATTGGTTAGCTCAAGTGAATCAGACTCAAATCAACAAGCCAAATTAGGTCCTTAGGTTAATCGATTCTATATATGAGACTCAATCGATTTGATCAACAATAATTGTATGATCATTAACTTAATTAATCTAACTCAATTCAACACTTGACTCAGTTTAATCAATTACTTAATTAAATTAGACCCATATGTCTCAAATCAAAAATCTTAGATGTAATCCTATGACATGACCTAATTTTTGATTTTTTTCATAACCAAAATCTTCATACACAAATATAAATTTTAGATTCTAAAATCATATTTCAGATCTAAATACTTTGCATGAAAGTAAGTATTAAAATATAAAAATAATTTTTAAGTTCTAATATTCAAACATATATCATATATATGCATGTAAAATTAGATCTTAAAAAAAATTTTAGATTTAAACATAATATCATATATCTCATATACTAATCATAGATCAGATTAAAGCTAAATTTATGATCTAAATATATAATCATATATCATACATATGAATTAAAATTCAGATCACAAAAAAATTCAGATTTTATGCATGTATCTATTTCACATGATCTAGAACTCTTTCTAGATCAATTTTCAGATCTATGCATGCATCAACATATCAACTATATATTCTAAAATTAAATCTAAAATCAAATTTTAGATTTGAAGATCCATCCATACATCTCATGTATCAAGAAAAAAATTAATTTTAAAATCTTTTCAAAAATATGTATATTAAAATTCAGCATATAAAAATCCGTGGCTCTGATACCACTGTTGGATTTTGGGGTTTGATGCATGCATATGTGTTTCAAAAACTTTATTTTCTAAATACTGTAGGAGAAAATGAGATTAAAATAATTTTAATCTTAATTTTACATGCATAAATATATAAAACTACATGATCTATTTCAGATGTTGAAATTGATATATGCTGAAATTCAGATTGTGATCAAATCACATACCTGTTTCATAATTTTTTTCTTCAAAATTAGATTTGAAAAAAAAAAAGGCTCTCTCTTAGCCACACAAGTGTCCAGCCTCTATGAGTATCCACTCAGGATCAGTCTAGAATAGTTTTCTTTAATCTAAATTTTGATTCTCCAAAATTCAACCTGCTGAATCTGAATGAAACCTGGATCGCGATCAACACTTGATCTTTCTCTTTAATCTTCTTCTTTTCCTCTTCTCTAGAGTTTCTTCTTGCTATGTGCTACTATCAGTTGTTAGAAATCAGTAAGAAAGAGACACTCAAACTCTTTTGGGTATGGAACTTCTTGGGATACACGTCCCAAGAAAGGGGTGTATAGAACACCCAAGAGGAGAGAAAGGGAGAGGAAGAGAGGGCGTGGCGAGAGCCTTTGGGTGTAAGGAGCTTCTGATTTTGATGCTATAGGGACCTTAGGGGAGGTCCCTTTAAATAGGCGTAAGGATTGAATCCTATTCAATCTCATAATATAAGTCCTACATGCATTAGGATTCCTATTAACTTAAGTTATCCAACTTACATTAGGAAGCCCATTAGGCGCCATCAATTAGAGCCCTTGCATCTATAATTAGACACCCCAAAATATACCCAAGAGATACCCCATATGAAAATAAAAGGCTCTCTAATCAATGGACATGCCCAAATTGATCAAATCAAGGTGGTGCCCTGTAATAGCTATCAAGGAGATTCATAAGGGACTTGCATCCTTAATTTATGTGATCCATAATCTTAGACACCCAATAATTGAAGTCTCATGAATCTTATTCATGTAGGTTATTAGCAGATAATTAAGTTAGAATTAACTTATCAAATAAGTAATCTCAATGGAAAGAGAAATTGGGTCCAACCATGTGCTAGCAAGGTTACCATAAACCCAATAGATTTCTCTAAACCCAATTGATACTTCATAAGCTCAATTACTTATTTCAAGCCTAATCCCTTTGTTGTGTGATCTCATAGGTTCAATTCTATCTGGTAGTGAGATATACAATGATCTCTATCATCGTATCATTGAAACTCTTTTTAATGGGTCAGAATAATTTTATTCTAACTCAACAAGGATTGTCGATCTAGAACAACCCTAGTAAGCTTTCACAATCCACTAGTGACACCTAGCAGTATGTAGTGAAAACCTAGTAGAACTGAAATAAATCTCTAGGTGTAGTTAACGTGTGATTCAGTCTCTCTATCGTGAGTTCCGACTAGATAGCAGGTCATGGATAAATCATCAAACCTCAATATCGGTCATATGATAGATTCAATCAGCTTAAGTCCATATGTGATTCTATGAAAATTCTTTTCCATCAATCACACTGCTATGGTCATAGACTTAAGAACTCTGCCTCTTAAATCCCACAAGACTACTTTTTTCTGCAAGGGTCGATAGATCTCATTTTGATGCACACTCCACTTTTATAGTGGACCAACTGTTGCCAACATCCACTACAAGGGATCTTTGAGACCCATGTTGATGTGTCAGTCAAACTCTAGCAGCCTCACTACGAGCAATAGTATCATCTCAGATCAAAAGACCCATCATACAACTACAGCATTGAGAAAGTCACTAACGAGTGAGCAGACATCCATGTGACTTCTCATGTTGGTCACGCTCAGTGCTAGTTGTTCTCTAACAACTACCTGCACTCTCACTCCAATGTCTCTACACTGCAGACTTGGGATCCATCTATTCGAAGGAAGCGATCCATGCACTGGTCTATCTGGATCAATCACCATCTCCATGATAATCCTATGATCAGGAGTAATTTAAGAATCAACCATCAATGACATATACCTCAAATTCTCAACTCTTTGAGAATATGTGTCATCATCTTATTAATTCCTTAAATGATTCATGGACATATAGACATGAATGGTAATGTAACTGCCCAATAAGTATAAAATCATGTCCTAGAGATATGAGATGTGTCAGTCAAGATTGACTTCCAGAGCATACATCCAACACACATATGCACCACTATGCAAATGATAGAGACCATCTCTAAGAACTAAATCCAAACAATGATCACGAAGGATAGATACCCATGGCTGCAGCAACAACTGTTGCCTTATAGTCAATTCAAAGGTTACTTCCTCAGCCCTCTATCTTTTCATCGACTCTACACTAGAGTCTATAGCTCAGCTGGAAAAAAAAATCATAAAGATTATTTTGAGCAATTTTGACATACCTATTCTAAGCATGTCTTTGTTTCTTTAGGCTCTCTAGGTATTTACCTCTGAACTCTTTCAAGGTTTTTTTGTTATCAACACTTTGACCAATTCAGATGAGGTGCCACGATAGTCTTTTATATAGTAGTTTTGTTGGGAATAGTATCCCAATGCCAATCATCAGCCTGTTGACGGTTGTGCTCATTTTTGTATTTATACATGAATTAATAAAAATTATTTTGATATTTTTCATCATAAAATATTTCATCTTCTAATGAACTCCTATATTGTGGTAAAGTCCTTAGGACTATTTAGACTCGACAAAGGAGGATTTATCGTTTAGTCCTTAAATCTGTTCGTGACCAAATGATATGTTGTTACCAAGGACGATAACATTTATCAAGCATAGGTCATTGTGTGCCATATAGGTTGGTTGTCCTCTTAACTAATGAGTGTGGAGACACTGGTATGGCATACAGGTGAGATGTAAGGGTACATCTGCACTGAATGTGGCCGACTCCAGAGCTATTTCTGCTATCAAAATTTACTCCGATGGAATATGGGTATAAATATCCCTCCGACTTGAGACCGTCATGGTGACTTGCAAGCAACTCACTGCACTTAGGCACTAGACTACCTAAATTTTTAATTCAATGACGGAAGGCTACTGGGTGTAGTCAAGTACTTGACTTGTCGGTGTGTGTGTCAAGATGGGATTGACCACTCCAGTTTAGGAGCTGTGTACAGTCGTGTTTCAATTTAGCAAAATCTTGGCCAGGGTAGTCCTTGTGAGGAGTCACAGGACTGTTTGAGTTGAGCATAATTCGGATGATCTGATCAGGGTTGACAGTTTAACCCTGAGTCGTCCTAAACACAAAAGTCAAAAGGATGAATTATACAGTAACCATATTCATGTAGGTTCTGAGTATTATGATTGTGACTCTTCGATCTATCCGAACGTCAGGTACCATTGCTAGATGGTCACTTTGATTAGTACAGGAATTGGTTCCTGTGCTACCGGCTTAGGTTCGAACCTGCGGGGTCACACACATTAGAAGTTCCTATCTGATCTGATGGCTGATGTAGAATCCTACATGTCTGAGACTCAGTGATCGAGAATTAAGATTCTCTGATCATGAGTTTCACACATTATGGGTACCAGGGTCAAGAGTCCCACTGGTTGGGACTTTTCGATCAGGGTTACATATCGATGAATTCTGATGTCCGATTGCCCATCGGATTTGGACTCAGTATTTATGAGAGGTTTAATTAGTGATTTGGTCACTAATTAACTCAATTTGATTGAGTAATTATTTTTTGATCAAGTCCAATTGAATTGGATTCAGTTGGGTTTGACCCGATTAGGTTAAGAGTTGACCTAATCGTCAAGATGGTTTGGTCCCTGATTTGATCAGGGGTTGGGCTTAGTCAATTTCTGATTTGATTAGAATTTTATTGAGCTTAATTAAGCCTAATTAAGTTGAGTTTAAATTAGTCTAATTGGACCTAACTTATTTGGTTCAATTAGGTTGGTTTAAATAATTAAACCACCTTGACCCAATCTCCATGCACCACCTCACTTCCATTGCACCCATTTGAATTCATGAGAAGGAACTTCTCATGAATTTTTTTCTCACACCAAGCCCTCTCCATGCCCCACTTTAATATGCCATATGAATGGATAAGGATGATTGGTTGGCCATTCAAATTCAAAATAAAGTTTGAATTTGAATGGGCAATCAATCTTTGCACCTTATCCTTTTTTTTATGCCCTATTTATTACATGAGAAAAGGTTTCTCATGAAATCACACCATGCATAATTTAAGCCACACCTCATGTCTTTAGTGGATAAGGGATGAGTTGGTGTCCATTTGAATTCAAAATTTGATTTGAATTCAAATGTACAATTACTCATCTTTATCCTTTCTTTTGGATAAGATGTTTGACGTTGTTATAAAAGGAGGAGAAGAGTGGGACATGCAAAAAGAAGATTTTTGAAGAAAAATTCTGGGGTGTGAGAAGTCTTGTGCGTGAGAAGAAAGTCCATATCCTTCCAAGAGAAAAAGAAAGAAAAGAAAGAAAAATGGGTGCAAGATTTCCAGTGAATTCCCTAAAGTTTTAACCTGGGGTTCGGGAAGTGAGAAAGTAAGCTATGAGTGTCGTGAGCCCACAAAATTGGAGAAAGATCTTCAACATCCTCTCAAGCATGTCTGTTGATGATCTGGAGTATCTGAAGAATCGACAGACATCGATCGAAGGAGTTCGATCAGCATCCACCGTCAAAAGGGCTCTACAATGAGCTAGCACTCGTGAGGAGTCGATCAGACCGGGAGCTTCATATGGATGATCCACAGAGGTCAGAAATGCTGTATGGCTGCATCACGATGATCAGACTCTCCCGACGGTGATCAGATTGCGGCGATCTACTACCCGCACAAAGGTATTGTGTTCTGAACACATTACAGTAAAGTGTTTACTGTTCGAATTTGAATTTCAAATTTAAATGAATGCATGCTATATATCATATTTAGATCCTAGTGTAGGATAAATTTATGTTAATTAATTAGATTAATTAATATTTTTCTATTATAAAATCATAATTTTGAAAAGTTTTAAAATTATCATTTTACCCCTGCACTGAATTTTTCCCACAAATGGTATCAGAGCCAGGTTCTAAGATATGATATATGAATTTGCATGTGTAGATTAAGTTGTAATCTAAAAGTTTAAATTTAAAATTTAAAATTTAAAATTTGAATTTTGAAAGTTGTTCGAAATTCAAAATTTAAAAGTTTGAAATTCAAAATTTGAAATTTAAAATTTGAAATTTAAAATTTGAAATTTAAAATTCAAAATTCAAAAATTTAAAATTTAAAATTTGAAATTTGAAATTTGATTGAAATTTCAAATTTGAAATTTAAAATTTAAAATTTAAAATTCAAAATTTAAAATTCAAAAATTTGAAATTTGAAATTTATTTGAAATTTGAAATTCAAAAATTTAAAATTTAAAATTTGAAATTTAAAATTTAAAATTTAAAATTTGAAATTTAAAATTTAAATTTTGAAATTGGTATATTTAGATATACTTGATCCAAGTAGCAAGTAATCGAATTTGGTTGGTTGCCATGGCCATCCGGTTATAGGAGAAAAGTAGGGTTTAAAGGCCCTCTCCTCCCATTCGATGGGGTCTCCTATGGCGGTAGGGGTACCGTTGCAATTATATCCCATGTAGATGAAGCAGCGAAAGGAATTAATTGTAAAGGTTCAATTGTGAAATTTATCATGAATGTGTTAGATTAGATCTAAAAGAATATTCATGATTTATTTTGATTGAGTTATTTTCTGTTATGTAATTAGCAATAGGATTGCTATTTATGAAATATGCTGATCTATTTGTGAAATGAGTCAACATATTTGGTGAACAGAAAATAAAATCTTTCAAATTGGAAAATTATTTTCGAAAAGCCAAACCCTGACCCATCATCCCAAATACTTAATTAAAAGAATTAAGTGTTGTCTAGTAGGTCTAGAATTGTGAATTAAGACCTAAGACAATTGCATAAACTTGTGGGTCAATGGGTTAGATAGATTAGGTCCATAATTGGGTTATACCTAAGGTTAGCTTAAAGAAATGGACTAAATTAGAGTAATTGATCAAATCTAATCAAAAGTTGAATTAGATTAGGTCAAAGATACTCTAGACTCAACTCCAATAGTTGTAGTTGAATGGGTCCATATTTTTAACTAGACCAAGATGGACTTAATTCATGGCTACACGGTGGAACCCTATTTAATAAGTTGATCAAATTAAAACTAATGAACCGGTTGGTGTCTCAGGTAAGTTTGACATTTTGACTAGTGGTTTTTAAGTGGGAGCTACTCGCAGTGATTCGATCTCTGATGAGTTAATGACTTATCCCCACCACTGATCTCACTTACTTGGCCAACCTGATGAATTAGGTTTTGATTAGATCACTTGGTGATTAGGGCTCACCCATGTCATTAGGTAAATCAGTTTGACTGATTTAGGTGCTCCTAATGCTAGCTTTAATTAAATCCTATTTTAATCTGACTTGGTGAAGTCAGTGGGAGGATTGAAATTGGCTGGATATTTTCTTCTCATCTATCCTTTAATAAAATCCTAAAAAATTATTAGGTCCTAAAAATGATTAAGTTATATTGATAACTGTTGGGTATAAAGTGCCCCCCTGGCCAAAGTCTGCAGAGGATTGATCTTTCGGGGCTCCTCCGGCTCCCGATCTTGTATGTGGCACCCCTCTGAACTCCCTCGGCCGTCCGGACTTCTTCGATGATGGGCCTCAGTGTTCACCCATCGGGCCGTCCAAAGGGCCCCCTGAGCCTCGTTGTTAGCCATCCTTCTACAGCAATCGACTACCCCCGAACTTCTTTCGGGCTTTGTTAGCGTCCGAGCTTCTCTGACAATGAGATTTCTACAGTAACCGGGCTCCTTCCACATTTCTACGGTGCTCGACCGCCTTCAGGATTCCAACCGAGCCCCTGCAATAGCCGAACTTCTACCGCGAGCGGCCTGCTCTGAACTTCCACTGTGAGTGGTCTGCCCCAAACTCCTGCTGCGAGCAGTCTACTCCGAACCTTTACAGCGGACGACCTACCTCGGATCCCTACTGTAAGCAAATCCCATCCGAGCCTCTGCTATAAACATATTCCTCCCGAACTTCCATTACAGGTAGACTTCGACCAAGCTTCTTCGTAGTCGAGCTCCCACGATAACTGACCTTCGACTGAGCTTCTACAATAAGCGGTCTCCTTTCAGCCTTCTACAAGAACCAGACTCTGACCGAACCTCCATAGCAGATTGGATATTGGATGAGCTTCTACGGCGATCGGGCTCCATCAGCTGGATTCCTACAATGATCGATCACCTCCGATGTCGGCCGAACCTCCCCAACGCCATCCGAAGTCCATCACCAGCCGACCCTCTGCCAGATCCTTTATAAAACTGAACTTCCCGAACGGAACATCTTCAGGCGAGTTCCCACATCGGGCGAATCCCAGATGAACTTCTCCAACAATCGGATTCCTACCGGGCTTCGCCAACGAAAAGTTTCTATCTGAGCTTCTGTGGCAGGTGACTCCCACTCGTAGTATCAGCGCCTAAGCCACCCGACAACAGTAGACTCATCAGGAGCTTCGGGGACATCCGAGCTTCTCCCAAATCAACAATAGAGAGCCATTCCGCTCCATCAGATTTCCCAGCCAAGCTCCAGTCGATGGATCAGAGCTCTCTGACAAGTCACGACAAGAGCCGCCCTCCTGCTCCACTCCCTACAATGGATTTCATGCGGCTCCACCAGTCTCTGACGAGTCACGACAAGAGCCGCCCTCCTGCTCCACTCCCTGTAACGAATTTCATGTGGCTCCACCACTCTCTAGCAAGTCCCGACAACGGACACCACTCCACTCTCCGCAATGAGCTCCACGTGGCCCTGAACGATCTCTGACGCTACTACTCTCCGTAACAAACTCCGTGCGGCTCTGAGCGGTCCACTACCAGATGGTTACAGATGTCGCTGTCAGGCAGTTACACCCTCTGTCTATAAATAAGGAACCCCCAGACACGTTCGTCTCTAAGCTGGTAACTCTATCTCGAAACTCTGCTAAAATTTCTGCTCGAGCACTCCATTTTTGTTGAGACAGAGAACTGACTTGAGCGTCGGAGGGTCTTGCCAGAGCACCCCCAACTCCGGTTTAGACTTTCTTTGCAGGTTCCGATGGTGACCGCGACTCCCTCAACTCCAGCTTCTCCGACGCCGGCGGATTTTGTACCAATAGAATTGGCGCTAGAGGAAGGGGGTGTGTCTTTGCAGTACCCTTGTTCTTAAAGGAGTGCTCAACGGGACCGATTTTGGTCATCTTCTCTGACATTCTCTTCTCCTTCTTCTACTAGACCCTTACTTGATGCCTCCCTGTAGAGCATCCACCAGGCGATCCACGGCCTCCGTGGCCAGATCTCAGGCTCCGGCCTTACCTCCAATTTTTCAGACTCCTCCTCCTCCTCCGGCAATGGCGGTCGGAGCGAAGCAGTTCGACCTGCTGGTTCAGCAGGTCAGGGGCCTCACTGAAGCGGTGCAGGCCATGCAACAGCAACAACAGCCGCAGGCGTCGGTGCGGTTGGAGAAAACATCACCAGAATTCTAAAATCCGATGGTAGGGTGGGCCACTTGGGCCAGTCACCCCGTCTTTTCCAGAAAGACGAACCCGAGGGTGGAGAGCCCTCAGTCCCATCATGATTCTACTTTCGAAGGATCTCTACCTCCATTCCGCCCGAAGACCCTCGAGACCCGCAGTCGTGAGGACTTCCTGGATCGAAGGCTCCAGGAGATGAACCGGTGGATTGAAGAACTCCGCCACGCTCCCCCTGCTTATGGTGAGGACATCTGTACTGACCCTCTTTTTTCTCAAATGATCATGCAGGAACCGATCCCGACAAACTTCAAGCTCTCCCAATTCGAAAGCTATGACGGGACCTCAGACCCGATCGACCACCTGGAAGCCTTCCGGACAATGATGCTACTCCATGGTGCACCAGACGCCATTCTGTGCTGAGCTTTTCCATCCACCCTGAAGGGAGCAGCAAGGAACTGGTACTCGATGTTGAAGTCGGGTACCATCTTTTCCTTTGATCAGATGAGCCACCAGTTCATGGCTCATTTTGTTAGCAGCTGATGTCCCCAGAGAGGTTCGGAGTCCCTCATCAACATCAAGCAAAGGGAGGGGGAATCCATCCAGGCTTATATCAACCGTTTCAACATCGCTGCATTGGAGGTCCTAAACTTGGACCAATTGATCGCGATGGCCGCTCTGAAGGGCGGCCTCTAGAAGAACGACCTCCTATTCTCCTTGAAAAAGAAGTACCCCAGAGATTTTGCCGATTTGCTGGCTCGGGCCGAAGGATATGCCCGAGCGAAAGAAGCCTTCAAGATGAAGGATGAGGAGACCGTGAGAGAGCGGCAAGCGGGAGACTCGACCAAACTCGTAGTCGAAAAAGGGCTGAGTGAAGCTCGGCCATGCTCTCGAACTCCTCTCGGGTATGGGCGCGCCCGGACTCCTCCTCGAGCTCATAAACAGAGAAGCCTGGACCATCGAGTTCGATGAGACTCTACTCCCGGGAGATTCCGCAGCTACGCCCCTCTCAATGCATCGAAAACTCAAGTGCTGATGGAGGTCAGGGAGCAGCTCCCAAGGCTGGAGAGGATGCACTCGCCCCCTGAAAAATGCAATCCGAACAAATTTTGCCTCTATCATCGTGACCACAGCCACGATACGGAGGAATGTATTCAGCTCCGAGATGAGATCGAGGAGCTCATCAGATGAGGTCGACTCGACAGATTCATTTGACGTCGACCTGAGGGAAGAGAAGATCGGCCTAGGGCCCTGCCGCAGTCGGAACCGCCAAAGAGGGAGGAGCAGCCAGAAGATCGGCCTCCAGTTGGGATTATCAACTCCATCTCAGGGGAACCCCAGTGAGGAGCAGACCTTCTGCAGTTATAGAGTTTGAAAAATCTATGAATGTATTACCAACAACTTTGCCCTGAATAAAAATTCTCTTCATATTTGTGCATTCTTTCTTTTGGTATGAGCTTATAACGACGGGAGATAACTCCCCCATACAAACGAAACTAAGCATGTTAGGAACAGGAGGAGAACCTCATCCTAACATGAGCAAAGTCGAAGGCCCAATTTTCTAAAGATCGGATGGGAGGAGAGGCCCTCACAACGGCCCTTATGTGCCCCCACAGCCTTGTTAGGAACAGGAGGAGAACCTCATCCTAACATGAGCAAAGTCGAAGGCCCAATTTCTTAAAGATCGGATGGGGGGAGAGGCCCTCACAACGGCCCTTATGTGCCCCCACAGCTTTGTTAGGAACAGGAGGAGAACCTCATCCTAACATGAGCAAAGTCGAAGGCTCGATTTTCTAAAGATCGGATGGGGGGAGAGGCCCTTACAACGGCCCTTATGTGCCCCCACAGTCTTGTTAGGAATAAGAGGAGAACCTTGTCCTAACATGAGCAAAGTCGAAGGCCCAGTTTCTTAAAGACTGGATGGGGGGAGAGGCCCTTACAACGGCCCTTATGTGCCCCCACAGCCTTATTAGGAACAGGAGGAGAACCTCGTCCTAACATGAGCAAAGTCGAAGGCCCGGATGGGAGGAGAGGCCCTTACAACGGCCCTTATATGCCCCCACAGCCTTGTTAGGAACAGGAGGGGAACCTCGTCCTAACATGAGCAAAGTCGAAGGCCCGATTTCTTAAAGACTGGATAGGGGGAGAGGCCCTTACGTGCCTCCACAGTCTTGTTAGGAATAGGAGGAGAACCTCGTCCTAACACGAGCTGAAACCAACTGTCGGGAACAAGGGGAGGACCTCATCCCGACGCAAGCAGAGATTCGGTTGATCGACAAGGAGGAAAGCTTCCCCAATGACTTCTCTACACTCTCACGATCCCGTCAAGAGCAGAGGGAAGACCCTCATTCAAACACAGAAGAAAGGGAGAAGCAAAAAGAAAAAGCGACGAACTACACCAGCGATAGGTAAAAAATGAACTACATCAAAAGCATAAGGGACCTTGTCTCGACGGAAGAGAAAACCCCTGTCGAAAATCTCTAGTCCCTAAAGGCAAATCGACACGGCAACGACCAGGAACCTTCAAACTGCATTGGCACCGAACAAGATGAAAGATAAAAGAAGTTCAGCAAATGATGACTCAAAGCAAGAACCGACGAGGGATTACAAACTCCATCGGTGCAGAACAAGACATAAGACAAATGGAGTTTGGTAAACAACCATTCAATACCATAATAGACAAGGTAACAGATAATTTCATTTCCATTTCATTGGTGAAGTACTCATTACAAAGCCTTAAAGGTCCAAAAACAAAAAGATAAAGAAGAAGAAAAGGAAAAGAGGCTTTAAGGAAGCCCAGTTTCTTCCAATTTCGAGCTTTCGGTTCCAGCCCCCGCTATGGATTGTCTCAAATTTTTGACTTCCTCTTCTAGCTCCATCTTTTTCAGCAGCATATCCTGGAACATCCAATAGAATTGCCGGTTCTCATCCTCTGACTCTCGAAGCCTCCTCCTCAAGACCTCGGACTCCACCTCGGCATCCTTGACTGCCTGCTGCTCGTGGACCAACTGAACTTTCAGCCACCGTACTTCGACTTCTTCTCGCCCAAGGGCTACGGACAGTTCTGCCATAGTCCCCCTCAAGGAGCAAAGCTCATCAGAATCTTGTGCAGGGATAAGCTGGACTCTCTTGGACAACTGCCTTTGAAGGTGGGCAACTTTGTCAGTCGCTGTTTGGAGCCTCCTTCGGTAATCCTCTACTTGTCTGCTCCAGCCGACTCGGTGGGTGTCATAAGTCGCCTCGACATCCCGCAGCTATTTTTGAAGGCCAGAGAACCTCTTTGACCAGTCTTGATCACGGTCAGTCCGGACTGAGAGCCGGGATGAGCTCCCTTCCAGCCGGTCGATCTTCTCCCGTGCGACCGCCAGCTCGACTTTAAGGGAGCTGATCTTGGAAGCCTGAGTCCATGATCGGTCGCTGGCACGTTCCCAGAGTTCCTCAAGCTCTGTGATAAAGTCGGCTTTCCTTTTGGTGTATTCCATGAGACTTTTCCTATGGAGGTCCTGAAACCAAGTAGCCTCCGTGGTGACCTCTGAATGGCTCTCCTTTAGCCGGTGAAGTTCATCTTCCAGCTTTTTGGATTTTCTTGTCAACTGACGAACTTTCTTTTGAAGATCTCGTATAATCGACTTCAAGGGAACACCCTCTGACAGGGGAAGAGCTTCGACAGGACACTGTCGCTGGAGGACAAGAGCGCCACGACTCAAATTAATGCCAGAAGATAAAAAGAAGGAAAAGGATACAAAAAAAAAAGAGAGGGAGGGATCCTCCGTAAAGACAAATCCAGCTTCATTGATCAAATAAACTTCAAGTACACGAGGATGAAGGAACCTTTTTCGAAAAGGCTCCAGTACTAGCATATCGAGCGTCGAAATCACTGGCGAACGCTGAGTGTGGAAGTCGAGGAGGGCAACTTCGATCGTGAGAAATTTTCTGTACTTTCTTCATTCAGAATTCAAACTCGGAAGTAGGGGGACTGGTGTTGGGTATAAAGTGCCCCCCGATCGAAGTCTGTAGAGGACTGATCCTTCAGGGCTCCTTCGGCTCCCGACCTTGTATGTGGCGCCCCTCTGAACTCCCTCGGCCGTCCGGACTTCTTCGATGATGGGCCTCAGTGTTCACCCACCGGGCCGCCCTAAGGACCCCCTGAGCCTCGTTGTTAGCCATCCTTCTACAGCAATCGACTACCCCCGAACTTCTTCCGGGCTTCGTCAGCGTCCGAGCTTCTCTGATAATGAGATTTCTACAGTAACCGAGCTCCTTCCATGTTTCTACGGTGCTCGATCTCCTTCAGGATTCCAGCAGCTCCATAAGGAGTCGGTATCGAGCGTCGTAGAAATGTTTCTACAGCTGGTATCGAAAATTAAAAATCATCCTTGAGCATGAGCGGATCCTTTATGTAGTAACGGATCCGGCACCTGAGGAGCCAGCCCTGAATGTTAGAGGGATGGTCCGAGACACTTATCAGAAGTGGCTCAACGACTGCACCACCGTTCGGTGCATTATGCTGGCGGCAATGAATGATGAGTTCAGCCACAGGTTCAAGAATGCCCAGCCACAGGAGATGCTTCAAATGTTGAACGACTCCTTTGGCACGTCTGACGATGTTGAAAGGCATAAAACTAGTTGTGCCATTTTCAGTGCTCGGATGAGGGATGGAGCCTCAGTCACTGATCATGTACTGTATATGATCGAAATGATTGAGTGCTTAACTAAACTGGGCTTTCCCCTGCACGAGCAGCTCGGTAAGGATGCGATCCTTAATTCATTGCCCAAGTCCTTCCTCCCCTTCCTTACTCATTTTCGGATGACAAAGCCTGCAATGAACTACCACAATTTATTGGGGTTGCTGCAGAACTTTGAGAAGGATCACCAGCTCCATAAGGAGTCGGTGAATGTTGTGGGAGGGTCTTCTTCTGGTCGTCGACCCTTTAAGAAAGGGAAGAAGAAGAACAAGATGAAGAAGAATAAGAAGGTGCAGCTGCATGCTGGGATGTCTGCACAGGGTCAGACCAAGAAGCGCAAGCCCGACCAGAGCTAGGTGGAGTGCTTCTTTTGCAAGAAGCAGGAGCACTGGAAGAGGAACTGTCCTCTATACATTGCTTCCCTGGACCCCAACAGGCCGAAGAAGAAGCAAGGTACTTATATGATAACACCTTGCAACTTTTCCATTTGTGATACTACTGCTTGGGTATTGGACACCAGAAGCCCTTATCATATTTGCAATTCGATGCAAGGTCTGTAGGTCAGTAGGAGATTTGATGAAGGCGAGAGATTCCTGAACGTTGGAGATGGAAGCAAAGTTTTAGTTCTAGCATTAGGAATCATGAACCTTGTAATCAATTCTCGAAACATAATTCTGAGTGAATGTCACTATTGTCCAAGTTTTTTATTAAATATTATTTCTGTAGGCCTTTTGGCCATGAACGGTTATCAATTTTTAATAAAAGGAAATATTTGCAATATCATTTTGAATGGTGTTACAATATTTGTTGGACAACTTAATAATAGAATTTACTTTCTATCATAACCTGTTAATGTGGTTCAAATCTTCGGTAAACGCCCTAGAATAGATAATGTGTCAGAAGTCTACCTTTGGCACTGTAGGCTAGGTCATATCAATAAGAATAGGATAAACAGGTTGGCTCAAGAAGGAATTCTTGAAGTGGGTGATTGTGAATCACTTCCAACCTGTGAGGCCTGTCTTCTTGGTAAAATGACCAAATCACCTTTTACTAGAAAAGGTGAGCGAGCCAGTGAACTCTTGGGTTTGGTACATTCTGATGTATGTGGACCCATGAGCTCAAGTGTAAGAGGTGGATATTTCTACTTCATAACCTTCACAGATGACCTATCGAGGTATGGATATGTCTATTTAATGAAGCATAAATCGGAGTCGTTTGAAATATTCAAACTATTCCAAAATGAGGTAGAAAAACAAACTAGAAAGTGTATTAAAACTCTTCGATCTGATCGAGGAGGTGAATACCTTTCCAATAATTTTCTGACATATCTTGGGGAGAATGGGATTCTCTCTCAATGGACTCCTCTTGGAACACCACAACATAATGGTGTATCTGAAAGGAGGAATCAGATCTTGTTGGATATGGTTCGATCTATGATGGGGTTTGCTGGTCTGCCGATCTTCTGGGGATATGCGCTCGAATCGGCTTATTACCTTCTAAATAGAGTTTGGAGTAAGTCTGTAACCACAACGTCATATGAGATATGGATAGGATGTAAGCCAGTACTCTCGCACCTTAGGGTTTGGGGGTGTCCGACTTATGTTAAACGTTTAATTATGGACAATCTTGGACCTAAGTCTAACAAGTGTAATTTTATAGGATACCCAAAAGAGACCAAAGGATATTATTTCTACCTAGCTGATGAGCAAAAAGTATTTGTCAGCCTTAAGGCAATCTTTTTGGAAAAGGAGTTCCTTGATGAAGGGACTGTTGCCTCTAAGGTCGAACTTGACAAAGTTCGGCAGGTGGAAAAACTGACACAAGTTGCTGAACCTGAACCAGATTTGGTTAGATCAGATCCGGAGTCCATTATTCGAGCACCCTTAAGGCGATCTGGTAGAGTACCACATCAACCGGACAGATACTATGGTTTCTTGGTTCGGGCGAACTTGATGAAAATGATGAGGATCCGATCACCTACATGGATGCAATGCAATGACCTGACTCTGAGAAATGGCTGGAAGCCATGAAATCCGAAATGGAGTCCATGAAGGTCAACGATGTGTAGACATTGGTTGACCCACCCAAAGGACTAAAACCCATACGGTGTAAGTGGGTCTTCAAGAGGAAGAGAGACGCAGATGGAAAGGTGAAAATCTATAAAGTCCGTCTGGTTGCCAAGGGATATCGTCAACGTTATGGTATAGACTATGATGAGACGTTTTCTCCTGTGGCAATGCTCAAATCCATTCGGATTATGCTTGCGATAGCTGTCCATCTGGACTATAAATCTGGCAGATGGATGTGAAGACAGCTTTCCTAAATGGAGAGCTGGATGAAGAGGTGTATATGATACAACCTGAAGGATTCACATCCACAGATGAGTCTAAGGTGTGGAGGCTACAGAGGTCTATTTATGGACTTAAGCAGGCATCACGGAGTTGGAACATACATTTTGATAAGATGATCAAGACGTATGGCTTCATTAAGAATGGAGAAGAGCCATGAATTTATAAGTGGGCTAATGGTCCAGTAGCAGTATTTCTTGTATTGTATGTAGATGATATTTTCTTAATCGAGAATGATGTCCCTGCATTACAGGGAATAAAGATTTGACTGTCGTCACAGTTCTTCATGAAGGATCTGAGAGAAGCTTCCTACATCCTAGGAATGAGGATCTATAGGGATAGATCTAAAAGGTTGCTTGGTTTATCTCAGTCCACGTATATTGATACTATACTGAAGAGGTTCAGCTTGGAGAATTTCAAGAAAGACTATCTACTGATAGGCCATGGAATTTCTTTCTCGAAGAGGGATTGTCCGACAACACCTCAAGAGAGAGAGCGTATGGGTAGGATTCCATATGCTTCGATAGTGAGATCTATCATGTACGCCATGACATGTACACGACTAGATGTGGCATACTCACTAGGGGTAGTGAATATATACCAATCTGATCCAGGGGAGAATCACTGGAAGGTTGTTAAAACCATTCTGAAGTATTTAAGAAATACTAAGGACCAGTGGCTTGTTTATGGTGAATCGGACTTGAGATTTATAGGGTTTACAGACTCTAGTTTTCAGTCTGATCACAATGATAGCAAAAATGTGTTGGGTTTTATTTTTACCCTTAATGGTGGGGCTATCTGCTGGAAAAGTTTCAAGCAGCACATAGTGGCTGATTCAGTTTGTGAGGCGGAGTATGTCGCTGCATCAGATGCTGCCAAAGAAGCAGTGTGGCTGAGGAAATTCATCACCGAGCTCGGAGTAGCACCCTCCCTTGTTGGTCCAGTTCTGCTCTACTGTGACAGCTCTGGAGCCATTGCTCAGACGAAGGAACCAAAGGCACACCAGCGGACGAAGCATATTCTATGCCGCTACCATCTCATCCAGAAAATTATGGATCGAGGTGACGTCGATCTTCAGAAGATTGACGGGAAGGAGAACCTGACTGACCCATTCACTAAAGCTATTGCGGTGAAGGAGTTCGACAACTACAAGTCAAAGATGGGTATTAGATACTGCACTGATTGGCTTTAGGCCAAGTGGGAGATTGTTGGGAATAGTGTCCCAAAGCCAATCGTCAGCCTGTTGACGGTTGTGCTCATTTTTGTATTTGTACATGAATTAATAAAAATTATTTTAGCATTTTTCATCACAAAATATTTCATCTTCTAATGAACTCCTATATTGTGGTGAAGTCCTTAGGACTATTTCGACTCGACAAAGGAGGATTTGTCGTTTAGTCCTTAAATCTGTTCGTGACCAAATGATACATTGTTACCAAGGATGACAACGTTTATCAAGCATAGGTCGTTGTGTGCCATATAGATTGGTTGTCCTCTTAACTAATGAGTGTGGAGACACTGGTATGGCATACAGATGAGATGTAAGGGTACATCTGCACTGAACGTGACCGACTCTGGAGCTATTTCTGCTGTCAAAATTTGCTCCGATGGAATATGGATATAAATATCCCTCTGATCTGAGACCACCACGGTGACTTGCAAGCAACTCACTGCACTTAGGCACTGGACTACATGAATTTTTAACTCTGTGATGGAAGGCTGCTGGGTGTAGTCAAGTACTTGACTTGTCGGTGCGTGTGTCAAGATGGGATTGACCACTCCAGTTTAGGAGCTGTGTACAGTCGTGTTTCAATTTAGCAAAATCTTAGTCAGGGTAGTCCTTGTGAGGAGTCACAGGACTGTTTGAGTTGAGCACGATTCGGATGATTTGATCAGGGTTGACAGTTTAACCCTGAGTCATCCTAAACACAGAGGTCAAAAGGATGAATTATACAGTAACCATATTCATGTAGATTTTGAGTGTTGCGATTGCGACTCTTCGACCTATCCGGACATCGGGTACCATTGCTAGATGGTCACTTCGATTAGTACAGGAATTGGTTCCTGTGCTACCAACTTAGGTTTGAACCTGCAGGGTCACACACATTAGAGGTTCCTATCTGATCTGATGGCTGATGTAGAATCCTACATGTTTGGGACTCAGTGATCGAGAATTAGGATTCTCTGATCATGAGTTCCACACATTATGGGTATCGGGGTCAAGAGTCCCACTGGTTGGGACTTTTCGATCAGGGTTACATATCGATGAATTCTGATGTCCGATTGCCCATCGGATTTGGACCCAGTATTTATGAGAGGTTTAATTAATGATTTGATCACTAATTAACTCAATTTGATTGAGTAATTATTTTTTGATCAAATCCAATTGAATGGATTCAGTTGGATTTGACCCGATTAGGTTAAGAGTTGACCTAATTGTCAAGATGGTTTGGTCCCTGATTTGATTAGGGGTTGGGCTTAGTCAATTTCTGATTTGATTAAGATTTTATTGAGCCTAATTAAGCCTAACTAAGTTGGGTTTAAATTAGTCTAATTGGGCCTAACTTATTTGGTTCAATTAGGTTGGTTTAAATAATTAAACCACCTTGACCCAATCTCCATGCACCACCTCACTTCCATTGCACCCATTTGAATTCATGAGAAGGAACTTCTCATGAATTTTTTCCTCACGCCAAGCCCTCTCCACACCCCACTTTAATATGCCATATGAATGGATAAGGATGATTGGTTGGCCATTCAAATTCAAAATAAAGTTTGAATTTGAATGGGCAATCAATCTTCGCACCTTATCCTTTTTTTTACGCCCTATTTATTACATGAGAAAAGGTTTCTCATGAAATCACTCCATGCATAATTTAAGCCACACCTCATGCCTTTAGTGGATAAGGGATGAGTTGGTGTCCATTTGAATTCAAAATTTGATTTGAATTCAAATGTGCAATTACTCAACTTTATCCTTTCTTTTGGATAAGACGTTTGATGTTGTTATAAAAGGAGGAGAAGAGTGGGGCATGAAAAAAAAAAATTTTTGGAGAAAAATTTTGGGGTGTGAGAAGTCTTGTGTGTGAGAAGGAAGTCCATATCCTTCCAAGAGAAAAAGAAAGAAAAGAAAGAAAAGTGGGTGCAAGGTTTTCGGTGAATTTTCTAGAGTTTTAACCTGGGGTTCGGAAAGTGAGAAAGTGAGCTACGAGTGTCGTGAGCCCACAAAATCTTAGGGAGATCTTCAACATCCTCTCAAGCATGTCTGTTGATGATCTGAAGCATCCAAAAAATTGATAGACATCGATCGAAGGAGTTCAATCAGCACCCACCGTCAAAAGGGCTCTACAACGAGCTAGCACTCGTGAGGAGTCGATCAGACCGGGAGCTTCGTGTGGATGATTCACAGAAGCCAGACCCGCTATGTGACTGCATCGCGATGATCAGACTCTTCCGACAGTGATTAGATTGCGGCAATCTACTATCCGCACAAAGGTATTGTGTTCTGAATACATTACAGTAAAGTGTTTACTATTCGAATTTGAATTTCAAATTTAAATGAATGTATGCTATATATCATATTTAGATCCTAGTATAGGATAAATTTATGTTAATTAATTAGATTAGTTAATATTTTTCTACTGTAAAATCATAATTTTGAAAAAGTTTTAAAATTACCATTTTACCCCTACACTGAATTTTTCCCACAAGTTTACCATAAACTACTTATATAAACTAATCAAAAATTGTAGGATCAAATCCATAAGCAATTCCTTATACATGATCATGTTGAATATTTTAAGCTCCTTAATATCCTTGATCATTATCAAATAATGATCATAGACTGACTGTCCATCACGCATCACATGCGCTGTGTGACTCTGATCACCTCACAACACTTGTAGATGAATCAACATATCATAGGCAGTGAATATATACTCATGCATAGCACCTATCTTAATTGTCATACGCTGTGTGACTCTGATCACCTCACAACACTTGTACATGAATCAACATATCGTAGGCAGTGAATATATGCTCATGCATAGCACCTATCTTAATTGTCATTATCCATCCACTCATCAAGTATAGCTCATTGACTATGGGTTGGATGAGTTGTCAACATTAGAATAACCTGATAGAGAACATAGCTTAATTTTCTAAAGTTAAGAATAATTTTTAAATTTGTGAGCCAGTCTATGTACTCAATTTCGATTAATCGGTTGATATTTAGGATTTAAGCTAGAGGATTGAAAGTTGATACAATGAACAGCAGAGAGCAAAGATTTTAATTGAATGTTTGTACTTATTTTATGATTTGCACTAGAGACTTTTAGATGCAAAAAGAGACTCCCACTATTTTATCAAATCTCCCACTCTCTTCGAATGGAGAAATAAAAATCCTGATGCGATAATTGAATTTCTAGTGGATGCTACGGTCCCATCGATGTTGTGCACCTTACCTAATAGTTATTGGTAACATGAATGAATACCGATGTGTGGACAACTCTTTATCCAGATGCTTCTCTAAGTATGTTGCAGCCACTTGGTTTCTAAGTCATATGGGCTCACCTAACAGTTATTGCCTGCACTTCTTAGTTAAGCCAGACCCATCGTTCACAAGCAGATGTAATGCCATTATTGAGTCCCTCACCTAACAGTTATTAGGTCCAACTCCATCTTTATTCTGTAGCAACTCTTTTCTAATAGAGTGGTTATGTGTTACTGATGCAACTGAACCACTGTGATCAGCCGAGAACAATCAACGCCGGTAGCACACCCGCACATCTATAATGGTGGAAGATTTTGGACTTAATATTTGATGGAGAGATTTAAGTTTAGATCTCATCTAATCAATCATCCATGACTGATGTAATTGGCATGGGCTTAATCAAACCATCAAGCAACTATATTTAAGACTCAATCTTCCAAATTGGCCAAATAAGTGGAGATTGGTGGGGGTCTCCCCATTGCTTTTCTTAGACACCAATAAATTAGCCAGGTAAGTGAATGAAACTAATTAAATAATTATCTTTCAATTACTTGCCTTAGACACCAATTGGATAATTGATCCGAATAGGTTAGCTTAGGTGAATCAGACTTGAGCCACAGAGCCGAATTAGGTCTTTAGGTTAATTAATTTTACATATAGGTGTTAATCGATTAGATCAATAATAATTGTATGATCTTAGGCTCTATTGATCTCACCCTAATCAACACTTGACTCAGTTTGATCAATTGCTAAATCGATTTAGACCCAATATGATCAAATCAGAAACTCTTTGATATAATCTAATTACATGACCTAATTTGATCTACCCATGACCAATCTCTCATGCACAAACACTAATTTCAGATCTTAAATCAAAATTTTTAGATCCAAATTCTTTGTATGAAGAGTAAATTTTGATCTTAAAATAATTTTAAATCATACATACAAATATGTATCTTATACATAAACTAGTTCAGGTCATTGAAATAATTTCAGCCCTGAACAAACTTTCATATATCATATATATGAATCAAAATAGATCTTGAAACTCTTTTCAGATCTAAATAACAAAATATATATCACATATATGCTTTAAAAATTAGATCTAAAAATTCAATCTAATCAAAAATTTTAACATCATTCTAGGACAACCATACAGCATAACTAGTTATGCTAGGGCAACCTTATGTCGAAACAATATCAAAATTTTTCAGATCTGAAAATTTTCTCTACAGATTTCAAATCTAAATCTTATGCATATGATGTGGTTCTAATATCATTGTTGAAATTTTTATGATTTCATACATGCATGATTTTGCAAAAAGAGTATGTAATAGAATTTAAAAATTTTTCAGATTAAATCTAATTTAATCTAAGAATGCATAAGATCATATCTTTAAACCATAACTAGAATCATTATATGTGAGATAAAATTTAGATACAAAAATTAAATAAAAAAAATAAAAATATACCTGAACATGGATCAATCTTTAATACGAATAGATGATCATGGATGTCCTTCTAAGGTTCCTTCTAGCTGCACAAGCGTCTGGCCTCTATGGGTATCCACACGAGACTTTGATATGATCAAAAGCTTTTTGATCTCACCAGAGTGCTAGCTCTCTTACAGAGATTGCATCTTGATGGTTGAAAATCTTTTTTTCTTCTAAAATACTCTTAGAGAACAAGAAGATGTAGGAGGATCTTGATCTCTACGTTAGAGATCATGAGAAAAACTCTTTCTTCTCTTTTCTTCCTAAATCCATGCACCAAATCTCTACCATAAGAATGTAATAATTTTATCCAACTTTTGGATAAGAAGAAGAGAAGATATCCATATCTAAATATGGACAAGAGGGATAGAGGGAGATATCCTAACAACCAACTCTTGATTGTTGCAAGAAAGAAGAGATCAAAGCTAACAAACCTCACACCATACCCATGCATGCCGCGCCCTCCTCTCTTAAATTTTTTCTCCATGCACTCCCTTGGTTTTTGGGTGTCAAACCTAATCTAAAATCTCCTATCACTATCCCATAGGTGTTGGTATTTTATAGGCATAATAAGAGTTTCAATTTGAACGGGAGAAGGGATTGATTTTGGATAGGAATCAAGAGTCCTTGCAACCTTGGACTCTCCTAATATTGTGCCGCCCATACCACCAGATTTCACACCAATTTTTTACATGCTAAAAGGGAGATTCTTCTTTATTCTTAGATGCTAAAAAGGGAGGGAGGTGGCATGGAAAATCTAGACATATATGGTGTCAAAACTAGTTGTGGCGTGGGATGTTTTGGGTGCATGGATTGGAGGAGTTTCAATCACATGGGACTCTTATTTAAATTATTATTTTAAATCTAATTAAAATATCAATTAATTTAATCATATTAGGATCAGATTAGACTCAAAAAGATTGAAAACTAAATCTAATTTGGAGTCCAATTTATTTAGATTAGATGTCTCCTAATTGGAGGAGGAGTCCTAGTCCAATTGGACTCTTTCTTGGTACTGAATTTTAGTTTTAATCCCATTAGGATTTGGTGTAGCATAAAAATGAAGATTTTTAATCCAATTAAGAATACATACATCCTAGTCTAATTAAAAATTGGGTAAAATCTAAATCTTAATTCAACTGAGACTAATCATCTAATCCTTTTAGGGTTATCCTATAACCCTATAGGGTTGATCAAATCAAATCCAAAATGAGTCAAATTAAATCCAATCAAATTAGACTTGATACAAACCTCAATGCTCAATCAAATTAAGCCCATTAACAATCCTATTGCTAATTAATCCTCCTATAACTTACTAACTCTTTAGTAAGTTATACAATGTAATATTTGCATTAGATCAATTATCAATCAAATTGATAATCAATTTCTGTTACGATTTATAATCGTAATTCAACCATCTGATCAGTCAGAAGTCTCTTTTGTATGTAATCCCATAGATTCTATTTTATCTGATAGTGAGATTTATTATGATCTCTATTACAATATTATTGAAACTTTTTTTAATGGATTGGAACAATCCAACTCAGCCCACCAAGGATCATTGATCATCAAGATGATCCTCATGAGTCTCACAATCTATTAGTGATACCTAGCAGTATGTAGTGATAACCCAATAGAATAAAATATAAACCTCTAGATATAGCTAGCACATGATACAGTCCCTCTATCATGAGTTACAACCAGATGGCAGGTCATGGATAAATCATCAAATCTCAACATCGGTCATATGATAGATTCAATCAGCTTAAGTCCATGTGTGATTTTATAGAAACTCTTTTCCATCAATCACAATGCTATGGCCATAGATTTAAGGACTCAGCTCTTAAATCTCATAGAACCACTTCCTTCTGCTGGGGTCGATAGATCCCATCTTGATCACACCCCACTCCTATAGTGGATCAACTGTCGCCAATATCCACTACAAGGGCTCATCGAGATCTATGTTGATGCGTCAGTCAAACTCCAGCAGCCTCACTGCGAGCAGTAGTGTCATCTCAGATCAAAGGACCAGTCATATAACTACAGTATCCAAAAAGTCACTAACGAGTGAGCAGACATCCATGTGACTTCTCGTGTTGGTCACGCTCAGTGCTAGTTGTTCTCCAACAACCACCTGTACTCTCGCTCCTGTATCTCTACACTGCAAACTCGAGACCCATCTATCTGAAGAAAGTGATCCATGCACTGGTTTATTCAAATTAATCACCATCCTCATGATGATCCTATGACCTTGAGCAATTTAGGAATCAACCATTAATGACACATACCTCAAATTCTCAACTCTTTGAGAATATGTGTCATTATCTTGTTAGTTTCTTGGATGATTTATGGACACATAAATATGAATGGTACTATAACTGCCCAATAAGTATAAAATCATATTCTAAAAATATGAAATGTGTCAGCCAAGATTGACTTCTAGGGCATACATCCAACAATCTGGATGTTGGATGTGAAGGGAGAAAGAAGGGAGGGGTTGGGAGGAGTTTTGCGGTAAGAAAGAAGACCCTTACACCTTAGTGCACACCACCCTTTTTCTCATCTTAATTTTTTATCACATCACCACAAAACCTTCATGTACCCTTAGAGATAAGATCAGATCTTATCTAAATAAGGAAGAATGGCATGTAATAAAGGAATGAAAAATTTTGTGCACCATAGGTAAAACATGAGATCTCTCACACAAATAATTTTTAGCGCATGCCCATTCCTTCCAAGAATTTTTATCGCACAAAAATTTTTTCATGCCCCAATAAAATTAGATTTGATAGTTCTCTTGATAAGACATCTATTCAAATTAAATTCGGATAGATGTCCAAAAAAGAGAGAGTTCCAGAAGGATGGGGCGCCAACTATTGGCATCCTTCCTCTCTTCACGTATGCAAGGAATAAGGGGAGAGTTTCAACATGTACCCTTCTCTTCTTGGCATGAATTTTAGAGAGAGAGTCCTAGAGGATCTGGACTCTCTAAGTCATGGTTCATCTGATTTAAATAGGGCCTCAATTGGATTCATATCGAGTCCGAAACGAGCCAAATTCGAAAAGACTGTCAAGCCTAATCCAATCAAGCTTGAAATCCAAATCTAATTTGGATATTTGAACCCAATTAATATTAAATTAAATTAACTATAATTAAATTAAATTTAATTTAAATTAATTAAAATTTAATTCATAATTTAATCAGTCCCAATAAAATTATAATATTTATAATTAAGATCCTACACTAACAATTAGCAGCTATCAAAACTATAACGCTTACGAATTAACAGTTTCTAATATTCAAACTATCAATTCGATTGATAATTTGAATATGATCCAAACCATTGATCAGATCATGCTCCTTTTGTGTGTGACCCCTCAGATTATATTCTATTTGGTAGTGAGACATATCATGATCTCTATCACAGTATCATCGAAACTCTTTTCGATGGGCTAGAATGATTCCAACTCACCTCAACAAAGATCATTGATCTGAAAATGATGTTAGTGAGTTCTCACGATCCACCAGTGACATCTAGCAATATATAGTGATAACTCAGTAGAACAAAAAAGTGAACCTCTAGGTATAATTATCATATGATACAATCCCTCTATCATGAGTCCCGACATGACGAAGGTCATGGAGAACTCGTCAAATCTCATCGTCAGTCATATGCTAGATTGGCTCTACTCGAGTTTATTTATAAATTTCATGAAAATTTTTTTCTAGTATTCACACTTATTTTGGCTAGAAATTTTTTGAACTCAGTCTTACGAATCATATAGGACTTCTCTTTTTCTACTAAGATCGATAGATTCCATCCAGGTGCATCCTACTCCAAACAGCAAACTTGAATCTACAATAGCCAATATACACAGTAAGGATCCGAATAACTAGGGACCAAAAAATTATGTAGTCAAACTATGTAGCCTCACTGCGAATAGCCAACACACCGTATGTCAAAGAACCAGTCATACCACTGCAGCATCGAAAAAATCACTGACGAGTGAGTAGATATTCAAGTGGTTTCTTATGTTGGTCACGTTCAGTGCAAGTTGTTCTCTAACAACCACCTATACTCTCACCCTAGTGTCTCTACACCATAGACTTGAGACTCATCTACCCAAAAAGGAGGTGATCCATGCATTGATCTTGAATGGATTGATTACTATCCTTCGTGCCGATCCTTCGATCAGAAGCATTTAGAAATTAACCACTAATGATGTATGTCTCAAATTCTCAATACTTTAAGAACATACAAAATCATCTTTATTAATTTTTAAGATAAATCATGGACACATAAGACATGATTGGTTATAAAGACTGCCCATCAAATACAAAATATATCCTAGAGAAAGATTTGTGTCAGCCAAGATTGACTTCTAGGGCACACATCTAACATATACATGCTTATGTTGTTTGATTACAACCATTAAGGTGTTCCTAAGGTTTTTGTATTCTGGTAATCTAGTTTAATTGTTAAACTTATTTTCAATTGTTGAATGTATGTAAAAATTTTTAAAATTTATATTCCGCTACGTCATTGGAACCCAATAGTGATATCAGAGCCATCCTTGATTGATTCAATCAAATATCATGTTATTATTGTGATATGAATTAGATTCAGTTCAAACTATGTCAAAATCAAATTTTTTGATTGATGTTTAATTGATATTCTTGATGTATGTTTTTATTAATAATAAAATATTATCAATCCATGATCGAACTTGGATATGAATTTCTATGGTTTTTAGACTTGTGTGACAAGTTTAATTTAGATCCGATGATCTAATTTTCGATGAAATTGTAACCTAGTGAATGGGTATGTTATATTGTTCTTTATATTTACTCGTTCAAGGATAATATCTTGTCTCTCGATAATTTCTCGAACGAAGTGGAAGCGTCTGAGGATGTGCTTGGATTTTTGATGAGATCTAGGTTCTTTAGCTTGAATAACGGCCCCAATGTTATCATAATAAAGTGATATTGGTCCTTCAATCTCAGAAATGATTTCTAAATCTATGATGAACTTTTTCATCCAGATAGCTTCCTTAGCGGCTTCACTAGCAGTGATGTATTCTGCCTCAGTAGTGAGTCAGCTACTATCTGCTGCTTGAAACTCTTTCAATTCACTACCCCACCATTAAGGGTAAACACGTACTCTGATATTGACTTGCTATCATTTGGATCAGATTGAAAATCAGAATCTATATATCCCTCTAGTTTCAACTCTGATCTTCCTCCATATATGAGAAAAATATTTTTAGTCCTTCTTAGGTACTTCAGAATATTTTTCATAACTTTTCAATGATCCTCCTTTAGATCAACCTAAAATCTGCTAGCTATATCCAAAGCATAAGCTACATCAGGCCTGGTACACAGCATGGCATACATAATTGATCCCACAGCTAAAGCATAAGGGATTTCATTGATCCTCTTTCTCTCTTTTGGTGTCTTAGGATATATTTTCTTAGAGAGATATATATCATGAATTGCAAATAGGTAACCTCTCTTACTTGCCTCCATATTAAATTTTTTTAATATGAGATCTATGTATTATGACTGGGATAAGCCTAACATCCTTTTAGATCTATCTCTATAGATCTTTATACCCAATATATAGGATGCTTCACCCAAGTCTTTCATGAAAAAATTATTCGATAGCCAAGTCTTGACCGATTGCATCATTGGAATATCATTCGTAATGAGCAGTATGTCATTGACATACAGAATCAAAAAGACAACAGTACTCTCACTTATCTTCTTATACATACATGTTTCATCCTTATTTTTGACAAAGCCAAACTCTTTGACATCATGTCAAATCAGATGTTCCAGTTCCTCGAAGCCTACTTTAATCCATAAATGAATTTTTTTAGCTTGTATACTTGATTTGCCCTTCTACTTGAGACAAATCTCTCTGACTGAGTCATATAGACCTCTTCCTCTAGATTACCATTGAGGAATGTAGTTTTGATATCCATCTACTAGATCTTATAATCATAGTATGCTGCTATAGCAAGCAAAATTCAGATGAACTTAAGCATAGCCACTGATGAGAAGATTTCATCATAGTTAATTCCTTGCCTTTGTTTGAAATCCTTCGCTACCAACCTAGCTTTGTATGTTTTTACTTGGC
Organism: Elaeis guineensis; assembly: GCF_000442705.2. NCBI lineage: Eukaryota > Viridiplantae > Streptophyta > Magnoliopsida > Arecales > Arecaceae > Elaeis > Elaeis guineensis. The sequence goes on from NC_025997.2 coordinate 75,541,741, forward strand.
CATCTACTCTGATCTTCTTCTTGAAGACCCAATTACACCCTATTGGGGTCACACTTTCAGACGCATCAATCAAATTTCACACTTGGTTGGTGTACATCGAGTCCATCTCGGATTTTATGGCTTTCAGCCATCTGTCTGAGTCTACTCATGACAACTTCTGAATAGATTAGTGGATCATCATCCTGAATGATGTTGATTGAATTATCATTCTTAATGACAAAATTATATCTCAGAGGTGCTTGACATACTCTATCTGACCTTCAGAGAGGAGGTGTGTGCTGTGGATGTACCTCATCCTTGGATACTTTCGATTGAGGATCTTCTTGTAGTTCATCCATAGATATTTTTGGATTAGTTTGTAGATCATAAACTTTCATAAGTTCAATATTTCTCCCATTATCTCTTTCTTGGATGAATTCATTTTTTAAGAAAATGGCATGTCTACTAACAAATATATTTTATTCAGTAGGATGGTAGAAATAGTATCCATTAATTTTTTTAGGATACCCTACAAACCTACACTTATCTGATCTAGCACTAAGCTTATATTTAAAAATATTTTTTGATATAAGTATGATAGCCCCAAATCTTAAGATGTTTAAGATTAGACTTTCTTCCCTTTCATATCTCATATGGTGTGCTTGCAACAGACTTTGAAGGCACTTTGTTTAAAATATATGTGGTAGTCTCTAGGGCATATCTCCAGAAAGATATTGAGAGATCAATGAAGCACATCATGGACCACGCCATATCCATGAAAGTGTGATTCCTCCTTTCTGCTACACCTTTTAACTGAGGTGTATAAGGAGGGATCCATTCAGAGAGAATATCTTTACTTTTAAGATGATCAAGAAATTTATTAGATAAGTATTCTCCTCCTCCATCAGATCGAAGAACCTTGATATTTTTTCTAATTTGTTTCTCGATCATATATTGATACTCTTTGAACTTATCAAAGGCTTCAAATTTATAATTCATTAGATACACATATTCGAACTTTGATAAATTATCTGTAAAGATGATAAAATAGGAGTATCCTCTTCTGGCCTGAGTTGTCATTGATCCATATATATCTGTATGTACTCAGGCTAATAATTCATTCGCCCTCTCTCTATGTTTAGAAAATGGAGTCTTGGTCATCTTATCCATGAGATAAGATTCACAAGTTTCCAATGATTCATAATCATACGGGTCAAAAAATTCTTTTTTGTATAACTTATTTATCCTTGACTCACTAATATGACCAAGACGACAATAGTAGAGATATGTGATATTCATATCTTCTCTCTTTTTTTTCATATTTTTTTTAATATAAAAAATATTTTTATTGAGTACAAAAATTAAAAGATTGTTATTAATATAACCACTATCATAAAATTTATTAGAAAAAAAAATAGAGCATCCATTTCCCATTAGCTTTATTTCATAATCTTGTTTTAATAATAAAGGTATAAAAATAATATTTCGAATGACCTTTGGTAATGTAATAACAGTCTTTCAATTCTAAAATTTTGCTCGAAGATAAATCAAGCATACAAGTTTCCATAGTCTCTGCACTAATGGACTCTCCACTTACATCGTAAAGCTCGAGATCATCTCTTTTCAGACCTTTGATATTTTGTAGTCGCTGTAATAAATTATAAATATACGATCCACAGACGGTATCTAATACCCAAGTATCAGAGTCTGAGCCACTCAATGAAAAATAGATCTGTATCATATACACACCTTTTGATGCTACACTTGCACCCTGCTTCAAACTTGCAAGATTATTCTTGCAATTATACTTTCAATATCCAAATTTATTACAAAATGAACCGATAATATCCTTATGGATATCTTTTGCCTTCTCATTATAACTGACCAATTCAAGGTCAGAAATTTTTAGAACATTAGAGTTCTTCTTTGATATGAATCTAACTTGCAAGTTCCTCAACCAATCCACATAGTTGAGATCAGTCAACATATTTTTATCTATGGTGTTATGCAGTGAAAATAAAAAAAGGCATAATCTAGTCTTAAATCTGCATAAATAAAGAATAATAATATAAGTAGACAACTCATATTTGATATGTATAAATAGATGAGAATTTTTAAAACTAGTTATGTCTCTCACTATTTTATCGGATACCATAGCCCTCTCTTATGATAAATTAGAAATCATAATTTGATTTCTTAATGGGGTTGAGACCCTAATCCCTTATTGAAGCCTTATGGATATTACAACAAACCTCAATGAGTTTAAAGATAGGAAAACCGATCCAATTGCATCTCATGCAACTCTCAACATAATCATTGCCTCTAAAAATACTCATAGCCTTGTGGATATCATAACAAACTATAGTATTTTTAGTTAAGTCAGACTCTTCATTTTCATATAGTCATATCTGAAAAATGCTATCTTTATGGATATCATAATAAAGTAACATATCTAAAATATATCATAAAATATCTAATATGTACCAAGACAAACCCACATCAACCTCCATAGCAAGTCTTGTAGATATCACAACAAATCTACTATGATTTTTGATAGGATATTGTCTAGGCATGAAGGAAGGTAAATGTAGTGTTCAAAATACTGAGCTACTATCATTCAAGATTTGAACTAATTCAATTGGTTAGAAAAGTATTAAGATTGGTGGGGGTCCCTCCGTTGCTTTTCTTAGATACCAATAAAATTGATCAAACTAGCAACAAAACCAATTAAGTAACCACCGCACTTGAAATACTCCTTAGACACCAATTGATTAATCGATTCCAGAAAATAGATCAACTACTGGTTCACAACACTACAACTTAATATAATTTTTATGAGGGCTTTAATGGTCTCAAGCACATCTAAATCAATCAATCACAATGATGCACTAATATAGTTGTATCTTAAAAATCATAACAACTAATCATAGCATCCAATCATATCTCTAAGATATGAAAACATAATCATATAACATGATGATAATTAAGCATCTCAAGCATATCACATATGCATGAAATTCTAATAACATACATGAATATAAAATACTTTTTCATGGTTCTTCTTCTTGGGACATCACAATGGCCCCCCTACACGCCATAAGAGTACCTTATGAAATAGAAGAGAGGGTCTTTAAACCCTATTTACTTTTATGACAGGATGGTCTGGTGATGAACCCCAATTAGAGTACTAAACTATTAAAAAAATTCTATACATGCATCATGCATTTTATATTTAAAACATATCTCTAAGACATTCTAGGGTTTGGATGTTTAATTGGGTTCAACCCTTGATCTAACTAGAACCAAACCAAAAATCCATACTTGATCATAATCAAGACAATAATTTAACCTTTGATTATATAGATTAAGGTAGGCTTTGATATTACTATTAGATTTTGGTGGCATAGTAGAAGGGTTAGGTGTTTAAAATTTTATTCAAAACATCCGATGCACCGAAAATCCTAATGCCCAGAAACCCTTGAGTATATCAATCAAAGTACAATTAAAATAAATTTGGATCAAAAGAATATATGTAGTGCTAATCTACTTTTCACAAGATGTCTAAGTATCCACCCTCCAATGATGATCCATATGAAAATCGAACCAAAGTCAGCGCTCCTTTTCTTCACCTTGCTTCAAGAGTTCTAGCCCCTAGAACTCGACTAGCCACCAATCGATCAGATCTTCTTTTAGACTCCAGTCTAAATCTTTCAGAACCATCCATTGGATCTAACCACCTTCTTCTAGATCTCTTAAACCCTTAGAGCTATTAGGATTAGGCTTGTTTTAAAAGAACAAGCCTTTGTCCTAAACCCTAGAGTTGTAAGAGAGGGAGAGAGGGAGTGGATAGGGGATGTAAGAATTGAATGATCAACCCTTCTATCATCCCTTATTTATAGCACCAGATGGGGCATCAATAGAGAAGGCATGCCTCATCTAAAAAGCCATATCAAGTCATCATATCACTTATTTGAGAGTCTTTAAATAGAAGGACTCTTCAGGATGTGATATGTCGATTTCAGCCCTCTCATACGTGCATGCCTAGAATGAGATTCTCTTCATGTCTCTTCTGACTTTAGATCAGTGTAAAAAATTGCCATGTAATACTTTATTCAAATAGGAAGGCTATCAACAAGTGACACCTAATTTGAATAAGAGTTCAAACTTGAGAAGGACTCTTCGTCGGAGAGACATGTGAGCCCCTTCTCACTGTCACACGTGCACACACCTAGAAAAGGGCATCAAAAGCAACCTTTCTTAATCTAATAATTTTTCAAACTTTTATCATGTGATAAACACTTAAGATTGATCCTTATCAAGAAAATCATCAGATAAAAAAGTCACTTAAGGCTCTTTAAACAGAAGGAGCCTTCGAATCCCTTCGTACGTCCAGAAAACCTATCACGCATGCAGCAACGTTCAAAGAATTTTTCATGCACAATCTGATGGACTTTTCATACTTTAAATAGTGTTCTAGGTGGTTCATGATATGATTTACTTGTCATAAAAAATAGAAAGCCAAAACAGAAGGACTCTTAGTCCATCTACATGCCAAAACCAAATAGCACATGCACTCTGCATATTTGTGCCAAGAGTCCTTCTCATCTTGGACTCTTGGGTTTTGGCGTTAGGATAAGATGTGGTTCTCTTTTTTTAGCTATTTCTAGGTGGCTTGATCTAATCTAAATATCCCCCAAATTGAGCTAGCAAATCAGTAAGGCATGAGACCAAATTGATCTCTAAAGGAGCTAGGGATTCCATACGTGCTAGCATGCTTATCGAAACCCTGATTGAATCCAAAATTTTAATCAATCTTTTTTAAAAAGATCCTTGGACAATTTTTATATGTGTGTGACCTATTAGGTTCCATGTCTAGTTAATAGTAAATCTGAGTACAAGTTGACTTAATTTGATGAGATTTTAATCTAACCGATTTAGGTCCAATCGAGCTAACTTGATTTCAACAATTAAAACTCTTTCTAATTGGCAATCGAATTAAACTTTTTGTTTGATCAGATCTATAAGTTAAGATTGACATCTAGCAATGTATCATGACTACTTAGAAGATATAAAATTTGATAGAAATATTAAATATATCCTTCAGTGGTAAGTTACCACGCAATTCAATCCTTCGATCATCCCTGCACCCTAAATATGTTCATGAGTATGGAACCATGTCAAACTCAAACACATATTCATATCGATTCTCAATTAACCAATGATGACTCCAATGAAAAAGTATTAGAAACTCTTTCTAATCTCCATCCTACATTTGGCCAAAAGATTTTTTTCAAGTCATTTAGGAATGAGAATACACAGGATGTGATCTCCTCTTACTAGGAGTGATCGATTCTATGTTGACCTACTCACAACCTTCATACACACTCCATCATATCCAGAACACCCTGTACATGTCTTAATGCCATACTTGAGTATGAACCAAAATATGGATTCATGTGCATAATATTCTATGGTGATCTCAGATCTATAGATCACTTGCACAACTCTCACTTAGAGAACTATCTTTGACATGCACATAAGGCTTCCATAAGATATTCTCATTCATCGAGTCAATTCAGTAGATTTATTTCTCAAATGAGCACCCACATTCTTGTATTAGTATCTCACACAAGTGGCTAGTGAGATCTGCCATCCTCTCCATCGAGCATACATAGGATGTGCCAGTCTATCTGGAATATTGATCTCTGACTTAATGTTCCTACGATCAAAAATATTTAAGATTAAAATTTTAAGATTTTAGGTCTCACCAGTATGATCCATTCATATCTTCTAAAACTATTATCTTAATCTTTAGGGTTCATCATAATCTTAGTCATAATAAGATGCAGCTAATATGATGAATCAATGCCTCAAATAATAAATGTCATTACATGAGTTGAAAAATTATAAAGAAAAGTTCTATTGCAATGCACTTACGATTGGCTTATAGGACACTCTTCTTTTATAGATATGGAACCAATAGATCACACACATAAGAAAATTGGCCAAAGACTCTTTTGGTAAGGTTGATTGAAATTTTGGATCCAATCAGATAGCCGATAAGCATGCTAGCACGTGTGGCTAATCTTATCTCCTTGGGAGATCAAATTTGATCTCAATCCTTGCTAATTGGCTAACCCAATTTGTTAAGTATTTGAGTTAGGTTGAGCCACCTCGAGGCAGCTGAAAGAGGGGCACCTCAAGTCTTGTTAACGCCAAAAACCAAGAGTCCATTTAGTTAAGGACTCTTGGCACAAAAATAAGAGGAGCGCAGGCACTCTCTCCTTTTGGCATGTAGAAGGATTGAGAGTTCTTCTGCTTTGGGTCTCTGACACATGTGGCAATGTGATCAAATCTTTATCCTCTTTCACACACCTTTTAAAGCTTGAAAAAGGTTTGTAACTTGGCATGGAAACTCATCTGGAAGAGAGGCACACACGTATGATGTTTTTAATCATAAGAAGAGATGCAGAGACTCCTTCTATTTTAAGGAGTTATAGGTGCCATATTTGTTTGATTTCTTTCCACATTAGAATCAGATTTAATTGTTGATTTATGTGATAAGTTTGGAAAATTATTAGACAAATAGAGCGATGCCTATGATGCCCTTTACTGGATGTGTGCGTGCATGATAGAGAAAGGACTCACGTGACTCTTTGTATTGGAGAGTCCTTTTGCCATTTGAATTCCAACTCAAATGGGGTGTCCTTTGCAGATATCCTTGCCATTTGAATTTAAATTTAAATGAAGATATACGTGGTAGGTTTTAGGCTAATCTAAAAGGAGAATCAATGTCGATGTATCTCTTCACTGGGTGCACACGCATGAGAAGGAGTTAATCGACATATAGTTCTCTGATGAGTCCTTCTACTCGAAGACTCTCAGATAACTGATACAAAAACTTAATATGGCATTTGAATTGAGGTGTGTCTTCCCATTTGGTACCCCCTTTGGTTCTATAAATAGGAGATGGCAGATTGAGTTGATCATTCAATTCCTACATCCTATCCACTCCCTCTTTCCCTCTCTTACAACTCTAGGATTTAGGACAAGGCTTGTTCTTTTAAGACAAGCCTATTTCTAATAGCTCTAAGGATTTATGAGGTCTAGAAGAAGATGGTCGAGTCTAATAAGAGATTTCGAAAGGTCTAAACTCAGGTCTGGAGGAGGGTCTGATCGATTGGTGGCTAGTCAAGTTTCAAGGGCTAGAACTCTTGAAGTAAGATGAAGGAGTGCTGTCCTTGAATCATTTCCATATGAATCACCATTGAAGGGTGAATATTTGTGCACCTAGTGGAAATTGAAATAAGCATTACAGGTATTTCTCTTGTCTATATTTATTTTATTCATGCTTTGATTGCTATAGTCAAGAGATTCTAGGAATTAGGGTTTCAATGAATTAGGTGTTTCGAATGAAAAATTTTAAACACCTAGTCCTTCTGCTATGCCACCATAAGCCAACAGTGGTACAGAGCCTATCTTAATTTATACAATCAAAGATTAGAATATAGTCTTGATTGTGATCAAGCTAAGATTTTTGCTTTGGTTCAAGTCGGGTCATTAGTTGAACCCAATTGAACATCCAAATCCTAATATATCTTAGAGATATGTTTAGATCCATGACATTGTGATTATAATCATGTTAATATATCTTAGAGATATATTTAGATGTATTAGTTTAATGGTTAGTTGTCATAATTGTCTTGATACAACTATAATAGTGCATCATTATGATTGATTAAGATAGGATGTGCATGAGACCATTAATGTCCTCATAAAAATCATATTAAATTGTAGTGTTGTCAACCAGAAGCTATCCAATTTTTTGAATCGATTAATCACTTGATGTCTAAAGATTGTTTCAAGTATGGTAGTTATTTAATTAGATTTGTTTATTTACCTGGCCAACTTATTAGTTTCTAAAGAAAGTTACGGAGAGCCTCCCACCAACCTTAATACTTTCTTGGCCAATTAGATTAGTCCAAATCTTAAATTAAGGTTGCTCAGTATTTTGTATACTACATATGCCTTCCTTCATGCTAAGCCAGTAGTCTATCAAAAATCATAATAGGTTTGTTGTAATATCCATGAGGCTTATTATGGAGATTGATGTGGGGTTGTCTGGGTGCATTTTAGATGCTTACGGGATATTTTGGATATGTTGCTTTATTGTGATATCCATAAGGATAGTATTTTTTAGATATAGCTATATAAAAATGAAGGATCTGACTTAACTAAAATATCATAGTTTATTGTGATATCTATAAGGTTATAAATATTTTAGAGGCAAGGATTATATCAAGAATTGCATGAGATGCAATTGAAAAGATTTTTCTATTTTTGAACTCAATGAGATTTATTGTGATATTCATAAGGCTTCATTGAGGAATTAGGGTCTCAATCCCATTAAGAAATCTGATTAGAATTTCTCACTTACTATAGATGAGGGCTATGATATCCAATAAAATAGTGAGAGACATAACTAGACAAAACCTCATCTAGTTATGCATGTCAAATATGAGTGGTCTACTTATACTATTATTCTTAATTTATATAAATTTAAATCTATATTATGGCAACTTCACTCTCACTACATGACATCATAGATAAAAATATATTGACTGGTCTGAACTATGTAGACTGGTTGAGGGACTTGTGAATTAGATTCGTACAGGAAAAGGTCTTTTATGTTCTGAAAAATCCTATCCTTGGTTCGATCTGTGATAATGCTTTCAAAAATAAGAAGGCAAAGGATGTCCCATGGATATTACCTAATGTTTTTGTGGTAAATTAGAATATTGAAAGAATAATTGCAAGAATTATCTTGCAAGCTTAAAGCAGGATGTAAGTGTTGCATCGAAAGATATGTATATGATGCAGATCTATTTTTCATTGAGTATTTTAGACTCTAATACTTGGGTATTGGATACCACCTATAGGTTGTATATTTGTAATTTATTACAGTGACTATAGAATATCAGAGGACTGAAAAGAGGTGACTTCGAGCTTATTGATGTAAGTAGAGAGTCCATTAGCGTAGAGGTTGTGAGAACCTATATGCTCAATTTCTCTTCAGACAAGACCTTAGAATTAAAAGACTATTATTACATACCTAAGATTATTAAAAATATTAATTCTGTACCTTTATTATTAAAACAAGATTATGAAATAAAGTTAATAGGCAATGGTTTCTCTATTTCATTTTTCTAATGAATATTATGGCAGTGGTTATATTGATAATAATCTTCTAATTCTTGCACTGCCGCCTTGGTCATATTAGGGTGTTAAGGATAAACAAGTTATACAAAGAAGAGTTTTTTGACCCTTATGATTATGAATTATTAGAAATTTATAAATTTTATCTCATGGATAAGATGACCAAAACTCCATTCTCTGGACATGGAGAAAGGACAAAGAAGCTATTAGCCCTAGTACATTCAGATATATGTGGGCCAATGACACTCAAGCCAAAGGAAGATACTCCTATTTTATCATCTTTACGGATGATCTATCAAGGTTCAGATAGTGTATCTTATGAAACATAAATCCAAAAGTCTTTTAAAAGTTTAAGAAGTATTAAAGTATGGTCGAGAAACAAGCTAAAAAAACTATCAAGGTTCTTCGATCTAATCGAGGAAGAGAATACTTATCCAATAAATTTTTTGATCATCTTAAGGATAAAGGTATTCTCTCTGAATGAATCTGTCATGCCCCCAATCCAAGATTGTGAGTTGAAGGTCATGGCAACCGCCGCATACTCATAAAAAACTTTTCTTATAAGCATGCAAGACATCTCATCATGATATCATACACATAAAGTTAAATAAATTTTAATTTTTAATAATCAAATCTTAGTTCAAATAATAAATCAAAACTCAGTGTCAAAAGAAAAATAATTATTTGATAAAGTTAACACTTAAAATAAAAATCTTGCATCAATTTTGAGAAAATCTTAAATCAAATAAGCTAACTCCATCTCTAATCGTCTCCCAACTGAAATCTCACATCACACTAATTTTTTGGATTTGTAAAAAAAATATAAAACTCATCATAAGCTAAATAGCCCAGTAAGTAGTGTATACCTTTAACTGAATAAATCAAATAATAATATTGTACATATCAGTTTACTGATAATAACATAATCAATATATAAATTCATGAATTCATAGTTTAATTCATCATGCTATCAATCATATATAAATTTTTAATTCATCATAATTTCAAATTATACTTATCACCTTAAGTTCATCAAACTTCTTAAGTTCTTCTTATCAACCATGAACTATGATCATATTTTTTCGATGGCAGGTCATAATACCACGTATCTTCTTACGGTAGGCTACGAATCATCTGACAGTAAAGTCCTTTAGAATCATTGGTTTTGCTAGCAGTTTATCGTTGGTCTTGCTGGCAAAATATCGTTAGTCTCACTGGCGATATAAACCCTCAGGATAAATCATTTGCCAATGTATATGCCTCCATTGATGGGGTCCTTTACATAGTCAGGTTGTCAATTCATATCATCTTTCAATTCATATATTATTTTAATAATAATATAAATAAATAATATTAGAATCAATCAATTATATCATTCTTTATGATCATACATCATCATAATAATTTTCAACAAATATCTTCAATCATAAATAATTTTTAACAAATATCTTCAATCATAAATAATTTTTAATAATTATCTTCAATCATAAATAATTTTTAATAATTATTTTAAATCACAAGCATGCCATGAATTAATATAATTTAAATTTATAATTTATTAGATAAATTCAGTAAAGGTAAAACACTACTTTCTCAAAAGAAATCCAAACTAGGGATCCTAAGAATCCTAAAAATCCTTCTCTGAACCTGGTATGTCAAATATTATATTTTTGATCAAAATTTTATCAAATTAAAAAAAAATAAAAATTTTTAAAACCCAATGTCGTCACATGGATCGATTAGATGATAACGTCCAGGTTTTTTTGATTGATCCATAGAAACTCTTGTTGTATTTATTTTATTATTATTATTATTATTATTTAATTTTTAAAATCCATCAATCCTTAAAAATTCAAGAGAGAGAGAGCAGAGAGAGAAAGTCTATCTATCCTTCTCTTTCTCTCTCTCCTTTTTTTTCTCTTTCCTCCTCTCTTCTTCTTCTTCTTCCCCGTTTAGACCGAAATAGGGGACGTGGTCTCCCCTTCTTTCCCATCCAAATCTCCCACAGGATCTCGCCAGAATGAAAAGTGGGGAGGTCCAACCCGGGGCGGCGCAACTGCGACACCAGATCTGGGTGGTCGCCGGCGGCGGACGGCACCGAACGGTGTTGGAAAAACCCAAAATAAGAACTCAAAACAGAGGGTTCTTGATTCCAAAATTTTTCTAAAAAAAAAATAGAAATAAAACAGCAAATATTCTAGTTTATAATCAAGAGAAGATCGAGGAGAGGATACCTTGCTCTTTGTGGAGGTTTTTAGGCCACAAATTCATCGGCAAAAGCCTTCAATCCAAGAGCAAATTTTTGGTGATTAACGAAGGAGGCGAGGGGCTTGGGTTTTATAGAGAAAAAATTATTTTTTACTCAAAATCCCCTCTCCTTTCCATGATGGGAAGAAGACTCTCAACGGGAGTCTTCTTCCTCCCGATATCCTCTATTTATTATTATTTTTTTTTCAATTGGGTTTGGGTCTTCTCAATTGGGCTTGGGTCATAACATTCTTCACCCCTAAAAGAAATTTTATTCTCAAAATTTTTTGTACCATGGTCTCGAAGAGCTGAAAATATTTTTGCTTCATTTCTTCCTCTAGTTCCCAAGTAGCTTCTCTTTTCGAATGTCAACTCCATTGTACCTTGACATAGGGAATGTTGCGATGTCTTAGCACTTGTTCTTTACGGTCCATGATCCGTATAGGATATTCTTCATTTGATAGATCCTTTCTAGCTTGCAATGGTTCAAGTTTCATGATGTGACTTGGGTCTGGTAAATATTTCTTCAACATTGAAATATGAAAAATATCATGAACTCCGGCAAGTGAAGGTGGTAAGGCAAGTCTATAAGCCACCTCACCAATTCTTTCCAAAATCTTGAATGGGCCCACATATCTAGGATTCAATTTGCCATGAATGCCAAATCTTGAGATTCCTTTTGAAGGAGACACTTTGAGAAATACATAGTCACCAATTTGAAATTCTAATTTTCATCTCTTGTTATGTGTATAACTTTTTTGTTTGCTTTGTGCTGCCCGAAGTCATTCTTTGATTAATTGAATCTTCTCGACTACTTGTTGAATAAGTTTGGGACCCAATATTCTCCGCTCGCCAACATCATTCCAGTGAATTGGTGATCGACATCTTCTACCATATAATACTTCATAAGGTTCCATACCAATGCTAGTTTGATAACTATTATTATAAGTAAACTCAATCAAAGGTAGATGCTCATCCCATGAACTTTTCATATCTAAAATACAGGTTCTCAATATATCTTCTAAGATCTGAATAGTTCTTTTTGACTGGCCATCAGTATATGGATGAAAGGCTGTACTAAAATTCAATTTTGTTCCTAATGCCTTGTGTAAGCTCTTTCAAAACTGTGATACAAATCTGGTGTCTCGATCCGATACAATGATCACTGAAATTTTATGTAGCCTTACAATTTCTTTCATATATAATTTTGCTAGTCTTTCCAAAGTGAACCCAACTCTAATTGATAGAAAGTGTGCAGACTTTGTCAATCGGTCCACAATCATCCAGGCTGCATCATTTTTACTTGGAGTCTTAGGTAGTCCAGTTACAAAATCCATAGTGATATGTTCCCATTTTCATAATGGAATATCGAGAGGTTGAAGTAGTCCTGCAGATCTCTGATGTTCAGCTTTAACTTGTTGACACACCAAACATTGAGCCACAAATTGAACGATCTCTCTCATCATATTATTCTACCAGTATATTTTTTTTAAGTCTCATACATCTTAGTACCTTTCAGATGGACTGTATAACCGATCTAATGGGCTTCCTGAAGTATTTCTTGTTTGAGTACTGAACCATTGGGTATGCAAATTCTATTTTTGAATCTCAACAAGCCATCATCATGTATCTTGAATTCAGATTGAACACCAGCTTCCACTGAATTCTTATTTTCATTAATTGTGGATCACCATTCTGGGTGACTATAATTCTTTCAATGAGTGTTAGCTGAACCCTCATGTTGGCTAATCGTACTGTTGAGTCATATACTCGAATATCTAATTTTAATTTTCTTATATCCTCCAATAATTGACATTGATGTATGATTAAAATAGCCAAATTTCTCATAGATTTTCTACTAAGGGCATCAGCAATAACATTAGCTTTTTCGGGATGATAATGAATTATTAAATCATAATCTTTTAACAGTTTTAACCACTTTCTCTATCTCATATTTAATTTTTTCTATGTAAAAATATACTTCAAACTCTTATGATCAGTAAATACTTCACACTACGCACCGTATAAATGATGTCTCCAAATTTTTAGGGCAAAAATCACTGCAGCTAACTCCAAATCATGTGTCGGATAATTTTATTCATATGGTTTTAATTTTTTTGAGGCATAAGCCACTACCTTACCATGTTGCATCAATACACAGCCAAATTCCTTTTTAGATGCATCACTATATATTGTGAATCCTTCATTTTCTGTTGGTATAGTAAGGATAGGGGCTAAAACTAATCGTTGTTTTAACTCTTGAAAACTCTGTTCACAATCCTCGATCCACTCAAATTTAATCCCTTTCTGAATAAGATGAGTCAAAGGTACAGCTATACGGGAGAATCCTTCTATAAATCATCTGTAATAACCTGCCATTCCCAGAAAGCTCCGAATCTCAAAAATATTTATAGGTTTGTTCCACTGCACTACAGCTTCCACTTTTGTTGGATCCATAAAAATTCTATCTTTAGACATGATGTGTCCTAAAAAGACTATTTTATCCAACCAAAATTCACACTTCTTTAATTTGGCATAAAGCTTTTCTTTTCTCAATATTTGTAGTACACACCGCAAATATTCTTCATGCTTTAATTTGCTTCTTGAATATACCAAGATATCATCAATAAATATGACAATAAATTTATTAAGATAGGATTTGAATATTTTATTCATTAAATCCATGAAGGCCACTGGAGCATTGGTTAACCCAAATGGCATCACTAGAAATTCATAATATCCATAACGAGTTCTAAATGCAGTCTTTGGTATATCCTCTGCTATGATTTTTAACTGATAATATCCTGAATGAAGATCAATTTTCGAAAAAATTTGTGCACCTTGCAGCTGATCAAACAAATCATCAATTCAAAGTAAAAGATACTTATTTCTGATAGTGATCTTATTCAACTCTCTATAGTCGATACAAAGCCTCATACTACCATCTTTCTTTTTCACAAACAAGACTGGAGCTCCCCAAGGAGATACACTAGGTCTTATAAAATTTTTATCCAACAAATCCTATAATTGATCTTTTAACTCCTTCAACTCCATGGGGGCCATTTGATAAGGAGCTTTAAAAATCGGACCGACATTGGGTGCCAACTCAATGGTAAATTCAATTTCTCTATCCGGTGGTAGTCTGGGTAAATCATCAATGAATACATCCAAAATTCATTTACAATAGAAATATCCTGTAACCTCAATTCATCATGTTATGTATTCTTTATTGATACTAGATAACCTCTACATCCCTTTCTTAGCATCTGTTTAGCTTGCACAAATGAAATAATACGTGGAGGGGTGATTCCTGTACTTCCATCAAAACTGAATACTAATTCTCTCGGTATTTGAAAGTTCACTCTCTTTTCATGACAATCCCAGAGGCATGATAAGTAGCAAGCCAATCCATTCTTAGAATGACATCAAAATCATGCATATCTAGGACCACCAAATCTGTCGGTAATTCTCTTTCTCCTATTCTGATACTATACGACTTGCATATGATTTCAGTACTCAAAATACCACCTACTAGTGTCTCAATATATAATTTAGTTTTCATAGGTTCACATACTATATTATATTATCTAATAAAAGTAGTGGATATAAAGGAATGTGTAGCACCAGAATCAAACAAAATAGAAGCATAAATACCAGATACAGAAATGATACCTGTCACCACAGCATTAGAGGTATGAGCATCCTGTTGTGTGAGTGCATAGATCCTTCCTTGAGTTTTCAGCTTTTGACCTCCATTCTTTGTTTGTGTGGATCTATTCTCATTCCTCTGGAGGCAATCTACAATTTTGTGTCCCTTCTGTCCATAGCTAAAACAAGAACCAGTAATCTATGGGCAATTAAAAGACATGCTCTCTTCGGCCACATCTTGAATATCTAGTCGTCTCATTCTCATGATTTTTATCATTTGCTGGCTTTTTTGCTTGATCCTTATTGTTTTAATTTCATCCTTGAGTTCCACCAAACCTATTTCTCTTCTTCTGATTCCGTTCTGTCTCAGCATGTGCTTCATTAAATTCTCTCTCAATTATTAGAGCTTTATTTACAACTGAGGTATAAGTAGTTAACTCATAGGGTACAACTTATTTTTTAATTTTTATCTTCAGTCTCATTTCAAATTTATGTACTTTATCTTGCTCAATTTCAACTAATTTTGGAACAAACTTAGCTAACTCTGTGAATTTAGCTTCATACTCTGTAACAGATCTATTCTCCTATTTTAGATGAATGAACTCTTGCTCTTTCTGTATTATGACACTTCGAGGAAAGTACTTGTCAAAGAATTCACCTTAAAATCTCTCTCAAGTGAGTGGTATCCTATCATGTTCATATTTTTGTTCAAGTATACATCACCAGTTGTATGCCTCACCTTGTAACAGATATACTGTGTAGCGGATCTTCTCATCATTATGGCATTCTTGCACGATGAATGCCTTCTCCATCTTCATAATCCAGTTGTCAGCTTTCAGTAGCTCGATGGTCCCTTTGAAGGCTGGAGGAGCCAGCTTTTTAAACTCGACAATGTTGTTTCTCTGCACCGGATGTTCTCCATGTCCATGTGTCAGTGGAGGTTGCTGATGTGGCTGTGCATGTTATTGTTGAAGTAACTATTGCTGTGTTTGAATTACTCTGATTAGAGTTTGCATTAATTGAGTCATGTTCGGCTCTTCCTACACTGTCGGAGTATTTCCAACAGGGTCAATGATTCCCTCCTGTGGAGATGTGCTGCTATTCAGTTGGGGAGTGTAATCACCAAGTGGGTTTGATGTCTCTCCTACAGCTCCTTGAGTTTTCTTCATTCGTCGTGGAGGCATATTGACCTATGACAAATTGGGATGGTAACTTATCCTTAATAAAGTTATAAACTTACTTAAGGTAGGTCAGATCATAATCATCATAAACTAACCTCTCAAATTTTCTAATATCTACCCATCACTCACTCATTCTATTCTACATGTCTTTATCTATCTACTTATGCTCTGATACCATATAAATTATCATGCCCCCAATCCGAGATTGTGAGTCGAAGGTCATGGCAACCACCATATAGTCATAAGAAATTTTTTTTATAAGCATGCAAAGCATCTCATCATGATATCATACACATAAAGTTAAATAAATTTTAATTTTTAATAATCAAATCTTAGTTCAAATAACAAATCAAAACTCAGTATCAAAAGAAAAATAATTGTCTGACAAAGTTAACACTTAAAATAAAAATCTTGCATCAATTTTGAGAAAATCTTAAATCAAATAAGATAACTCCATCTCTAATTGCTCTCCCAACTGAAATCCTAAATCATGCTAATTTTTTGGATCTGTAAAAAAAATACAAAGCTCATCATGAGCTAAATAGCCCAGTAAGCAGTGTATACCTTTAACTGAATAAATTAGACAATAATATTATACATATCAGTTTATTGATAATAACATAATCAATATATAAATTCATGAATTCATAATTTAATTCATCACACTATCAATCATATATAAATTTTTAATTCATCATAATTTTAAATTATGCTTATCATCTTAAGTTTATCAAATTTCTTAAGTTCTTCTTATCAATCATGAACTATGATCATATTTTTCCTGTGGCAGGGTCATAATACCACGTATCTTTTTACGGTAGGCTGTAAATCATCTGGCAGCAAAGTTTTTCGAAACCACTGGTCTTGTTGAGGTTTGTCATTGGTCTCACTGGCGACATGTTGCTGGTTTCACTGATGACATAAACCCTCAGGACAAATTATTTGCCAACATATATGCTCTCATTGATGGGATCTTTTACATTGCCAGGTTGTCAATTCATATCATCTTCTAATTCATATATTATTTTAATAATAATATAAATAAATAATATTCAAATCAATCAATCATATCATTCTTTATGATCATACATCATCATAATAATTTTCAACAAATAACTTCAAGCATAAATAATTTTCAACAAATATCTTCAATCATAAATAATTTTTAATAATTATCTTCAATCATAAATAATTTTTAATAATTATTTTTAATCACAAGCATACCATGAATTAATATAATTCAAATTTATAATTTATCAGATAAATTTAATAAAGGTAAAACACTACTTACCTCAAAAGAAATCCAAACTAGAGATCCTAAGAATCTTGAAAATCTTTCTCTGAACCTGATATGTCAAATATTATATTTTTGATCAAAATTTTATCAAATTAAAAAAAATAAAAATTTTTAAAATTCAATATCCTCACATGGATCGACTAGATGACAGCATCCAGAATTTTTTGATTTATCCATAGAAACTCTTCTTGTATTTATTTTATTATTATTATTATTATTTATTTTTTAAAATCCATCAATCTTTAAAAATTCAAGAGAGAGAGTAGAGAGAGGAAGTCTCTCTCTCCTTCTCTTTCTCTCTCTCCTTCTTTTTTCTCTTTCCTCTTCTCTTCTTCTTCTTCTTCCCCATTTAGACCGAAATAGGGGATGTGGTCTCCCCTTCTTTCCCATCTAAATCCCCTATGGGATCTCACCAGAACGATGAGTGGAGAGGTCCAACCCAGGGTGGCGCAATCGCGACACCCGATCTGGGTGCTCGCCGATGGCGAACGACACCGAATGGCATCAGAAAAACCCAAAATTAGAACTCAAAACAGAGGGTTCTTGATTCCAAAATTTTTTCCAAAAAAAAATAGAAATAAAACAGTAAAAATTCTAGTTTATAATCAAGAGGAGATCGAGGAGAGGATACCTTGCTCTTTGTGGAGGTTTTTAGGCCATGAATTCATCAGCAAAAGCCTTCAATCCGAGAGCAAATAAACAGTAAAAAATTGAGAGAAAAAAGAAGATAAAAGGGAAATTTTCGGTGGCTAACGAACGAGGAGGTGAGGGGCTTGGGTTTTATAGAGAAAATTTTATTTTTTACTCAGATTCCCCTCTCCTTTCCACGATGGGAAGAAGACTCTCAACGGGAGTCTTCTTCCTCTCGATATCCTCTGTTTGTTTTTTTTTTCTCAATTGGGCTTAGGCTTTGGGCTTGGATCTTCTCAATTGGGCTTGGGTCATAATAGGATCCCTCCTTATATACTACAATTAGATGGTATAGTAGAAAGGAGGAATCACACTTTGATGGATATGGTGCGGTCTATGATATGCTACACAGATCTTTCAATATCATCCTGGGGATACACCCTCGAGACTGCCGTATGCATATTAAATAGGATGCCTTCAAAGTTTATTACTAGTACTCCATATGAGATATGGAAGGGAAGGAAGTCAAATCTTAAACATCTTAATTTTTGGGACTATCCTGCTTATACCATAAATATCTTCGGATATAAGCTAAGTGTTAGATCAGACAAGTGCAGGTTTGTAGGATGTATGTTTACCGTAAATGGTGAAGTAGTATGTTGGAAGAGTTTCAAGTAGCAGATAGTAACTGACTCAACCACTGAGGTAGAGTATATTGTTGCTAGTGAAGCTGCTAAGAAAGCTATTTGGATGAAGAAATTCATCAGTGAATTAAGAGTCATTCCTGAGATTGAAAGACCAGTGCCACTATATTATGATAACATTGAGGCCATTATTTAAGCCATGAAACCTAGATCTCATCAAAGATCCAAGTACATCCTAAGATGCTTCCACTCATTCAAGAAATTGTAGAGAGACAAGATGTTATCTGAGAACGAGTTGATACTAAGAACAATATAGCAGACCTATTCACTAAGGCCATACTATAGCAGCTATTTGATCACCATCTTGATTGTATGGGATTGAAATATAAAGGCGATTAGCTTTAGTGTAAATGGGAGATTGAAAGAAGAGTGCCCTACAAGCCAATCGCATAAGAGGTGCGATAGGATTTTTCTTTATAAACTTTCAACTCATGTAATAATATTTTATATTTGATAATAAAATGAGATATTGATTCATCATTTTAACTACATCTTACTATGATTAAGATTGTGATGAATTCTAAAGATTAAGATAATAATTATAGGGAACATGAATGGGTCATGCCTGTGAGGCTTAAAATCCTAAAATCTTAATCTTAAACATTTCTAATTGTGGAAGCATTGAGTTGAGAATCAATATTCTGGATAGACTGGCATATCCTATGTATGTTCTGTTAGAAATTATGTCCTAAAACCAATTAGCTTCTTATAAACAATTGGGCTCATGTATATGAATTATTGATCAATGAATAAAAGTTATTTTGGTAAGTTCATCATATTGACATCTTCCTTATAAAACTCTTAATTTCATGATGAAGTCCTTAGAACTATAATACAATCGATAAAGAAAGATTTATCAAATAGTTTTTAAATATGTTCACGACTAAATGATATGTCATTAAAAAGATGATGATATTTATCGAGTGTACAACATTGTGTTCCATATAGATTGGTTGTCCTCGAATCAAAGAGTGTGGAGAAACTAATTAAAAGAATTATGCCTTATAAGCCAATCGCATATGGGATTTGATGGGGTATTTTTCTATATTTTATCTTTCAAACTCATGTACTTGACATTGTTAATTAATAAAATAGATATTTTTAATTCATTATATGCTGCATCTTATTATTATTTTAAGATTATAATGAACCTCATAAGGTCTGGACAATGATTTTAGGGCCGTGATGAGATCACACCAGTGAGATCTAAATTTTTGATAGTCCTAATCTAAAATATTCTCAATCATTGGTTTATTGAGTCAGAGATCAATGATATCAGTAAGGCTGGCATATCCTATGTATGCTCAATGGTGAGGGTGGTTGATCTCACAACCACTTGTATGACGATACTAATACAAAGATGTGAGTGTTCATTGAAGAATGAGTTCACTAAATTGACCTACGAGAGAATGTTTGATGGAGTCTTATTTACATATCAACTGTTTGTTCTCTGGTGGTAGTTGTACAAGTGATCTTTTGATCTGAGATCACCATAGTACCTTATGTACATAAATCTAAATTTTGGATCACTTTCTAACTTGGTTCTCTGATCCTTGTGTGAGATGTTCTGGATGTAGTGAAGTATATATAGAGATTGTGAGTGGTCAATAAGAGATCGGTCACTCCTAATAAAAGAAATGAATATCCTATGTGATCTCATAGGTTGATGATTCTGAAAGTCTTTGGCCAAAGCAGGATGATAATTAGAAAGAGATTTCTAATATATCATCAACTAATTCATCACCTTTTGATTGAGATACATTTAGTTAAGTAATTGGGCTTGATATGACTCCATGTCCATAGCTCATCTGGGGTGTTGTTTGACTGAAGAATTGAATTGCATGGTAACTTACCACTGAAGGATATTTTGATAATTTTTATCAAATTTCATCACTTCTAGATAGTCATGACACATTGCTAGATGTCAATCTTAACTTATAGACTCATAAGAATTAAAAAAATTTAATTCAAAAATTAATTAGGAAGAGTCCTGATTAATTATGGCACTTAGACTGACCTAGTCTAATTGGATTAAGATTTTGATCAAGAGCCTGAGTCCACTGTAGGCTAAATTTGGAACCCAATGGATCATACACTTTAGAATTTGATCTTCATCTGATTTAATTAGAATTTATTATAAATTTTAAGGGCTAATTTGATATGCTAGCATATTGTGTTAACCCAAGTTTCTAATTAGGTTAAGTTCAAAGTGTTTGAGCTAAACCAAGCCTATTGCCTTTGACTTGATTGAATTAAGTCTATTTTAATTGGATTCCTACCTAACATAGAAGTGTTTCAAGTGTGGAAGGACTCCTCCATGCCACCTGGTGTCCACACCAAAAATAAATGCCGCCCATTCCATTTGTGCTTTAAGGAAGATGGAGAGTCCTTTAAATCACTTGATATCTCTTCGGTTTTCACCCATTTTCTTTAATATCACATGCCAAAATTAAATAAGAAAATTATAGGGTGTAGAAGAAAAAGAGTCCTTCTATGTGAAGCCTCTTCTACACCATTTAATTCACCAAAGAATTTATTGTTCTGCATGAAGAAGTGGAGCACCAAGAGTTGGCGCCCCTTGGGTCTCCTTGCCACCTTTTCATTCTCTATTTAAATGGGGCATCCCTTATGGGATAAGGGCTGAGAATTGATGAAAAATTAGAGGCTTAGGCATGTGATAAGAGAGAAAAAAGTTTGAAAAAATATCAAAAAGAAAAGACAAGAAAAAGAGTGGAAAAAATAGAAGGAAGAGAGGTGAGAGAAAAGGCAAGTGTGGTGTGCTTGTCCTAGGGTTTGATTTTTTCATATGTTGGAGCATAAAATCAAGTCCTAGGTTGTGAGATTTCTAGAAAGAATTCTCTTGGCATAATCCTAGTGAAGGAATCGAAGATAAAAGTGCATTGGTGCGATCATTCTTCGAGAAGGAAGCTGGTAGTGTTCTTGTGAAGAAAAGGCTGCGGTGCTGTACTAGTTGGGAAGGACCTTGATCATCTTTCGTGTGGATCACCATTGGAGGACCTCTACTTTGAAGTCTTGTGAAGATTATCTTTTTATCATATTGCTCATTTTAGCAAGTATAAGTTTCTAACTCTTTACATGCTTGGTTTTGGTTTGTTTGACATCTACAAAGTGATTATAGGGTTTGAGTTCTAATTCGATATTTTTAATCGTTAAAGCTTTCGATTCGCATGTTAAAATTTTTAAAAATTTATATTTCGCTATATGATTAGAAGTCAATACTAGTATGGCATACAAGTGAGATACAGGAGTACATCATCACTGAATAAGTGACTTGCCTGTTGAGCGCTCTGCTATCAAGAATAGCTCACGAAGCATATGGGCATAAGTGTCCCTCAGACATGAGATCACCATTGTGACTTGCAAGTAACTCACTATACTTTGATGCCGAACTATCTACATTTCTAATGTAATGACAGAAAGCTACTGGATACAGTTAAGTACTTACAAAGTCTGTGTGTAGATCAAGATGGGATTGATCCCTCTGGATTATAGGGGATAATACATCATTATATTTTAATTTAGTAAAGTCTTAGCTATGGTAATCCATGTGATAGATTTAAAAGGTTGAAATACAATATAGATGATTTATTCAGGGTTGACAGCAAATCCTAGATCATTCTGAGTGTTGAAAAATGTATCCCAAAATCAATCATTAGCCTGTTGATGATTGTGCTCACAATTATAATTGTATATGAATTTTTATTAATCAAAGTTATTTGACCTTTTTATCACATTTTATCCATCTTATTTGAACTTTTGTGTTGTGATGAAGTCCTTAGGACTATGTTTAATCGACAAAGAAGGGTTTGTCATTTGGTCCTTAAAACGTGTTCGCGACCGAATGATATGATATTAATAGGATGATAGTAATATCAAGTATAGGTCATTGTATGCCATATAAGTTGGTTGTCTTCTTAATCAAAGAGTGTAGAGATACTGATATGGCATGCAGGTGGAATGTAAGAGTACATTCACACCGAACGTGACCATTTATCGAGCACTCTGCTGTCAAGAGCAGCTCGTAATGGATATGGATATAAGTGTCTCTCTGACCTGAGATCACCATGATGATTTATAAATAACTCACTATACTTTAGTACCAGACCATCTGAATTTCTAATTCAGTGTGAAGGATTACAGGGTGCAGTCAAGTACTTATCAAGTCGATGCTGTAAGATTTTAGGGAGAACATGCACAGCAGAAGTATAATGGATTTAAAAAATTTAAACTAAAAAATATTAAATATTAAATTCTTAAACCAGCACCTCTTTGATGATTAACAATTATATAAAATATATTCATAACAAAATTTAAGGTTTAGAAGTATACCTACAATGCTTATTCCAAAATTCTGGCAGAACCTCCACTAGGTGCTGAAGTGTTCGCCCTCCAACAGTGATCCACACAGGGCTTTGATCAAGATACCAACTCCTTAGGATGATTTCTTCTTCAAAATTATCACTCTAAGAATTTTTTTGGGTAGCAGAACCTCAGGGCCTTCTTCCTCTACTCCTAGCTTTCCTATCTCTACCTTTCTTATCTCCTTGTCTTCCTTATATCTCTTTCTAGACCTTTATCCTAAAATCGAACTTGTCCTTACTATTTTAGGACTTATCCTAATAAGAAAAGAAAGAGACTAATTAGACAATAGAGAGAGAAATGTAAGAAATAAGAGATAAGATAGAAATCTGAATGAAAAAAACCCCGATGCAGGACCCCTTTTATAGTTAGCGATGGGATGTGTTTAGATTTATCTCTCACCCTCTCCATGCGACATCTCATGCCCAACCTGATGTTCTCATGCCCTCTACCAATTTTTCATGCCCATATAGAAGCAAGTGACACATGGAAAACATTGGAAAAAAAATCTAAAATTTGCTTCGTGCAGAAAGTCTCTTCGAAAAAATTTTTCTGTTGTTTTTTCGATGCATCGCGAGGCTTCTTTGGGCTGCATTCCTCTCCACCATTGATCAGTGCTTTTTGGCCATCCAAGGGCCCACAAAGGAGGTGCTAACCAGAAGATGGCATGGAGAAAATTTAGATATGAGGAGAGGCATGACAAATAGATATGAGTTCCTAACAACATGGACTTTTTTATTAGGTGCATGGATGTGGGCGATCAAGGCTTCCTTTTTATCCAAACATTCTCAATAAAATAAGTGATTAAGAGATAGAAAGACTCTTTTGTGCCTCTTGATAATCAGATTACAACCATGTATAAAAATTTCATCGAAGATTAAAATGGATAAAGAAGGAATGTGGCATCCCATCCATGGGGCGCTAGCAAATTCTTATGCGCATAAAATTATCCTCATGCACCAGAACGAGAATATCTGGCACATGGGATGCTAGGAAGGAGGTGCCATCTTGTTGGTTTAATTAGCCATGAGTCAACCCAACTTAGGACCAAATCTGATTTGACCTTAATTGGATTTAATTAGCCCAATCTGAAATCAATTTTGAATCTGATTCGAAACAAGGAGCTAGGATTTGCAACATGTACTAACATGTCTATCTTGCAAATATGATCTAATCCAATTAGACTCTTGATTAATTTTTTTTGTGTATAATCTATTAGATTTCACATCTAGCCAATAGTGGGTTTGAGTTCAAATCAATTTGATTTGATTAGAATTTAATCTAATCGATCTAAATCCAATCAAGCTAACCCGATTTCAGCAATTAGAACTCATTCTAATTGACAATCGAATTAAACTCTTTAATTTGATCAAATCTACAAGATAAGATTGATGTCTAGTAATGTATCATATCTATCTAAAAAATATAAAATTTTGATAGAAATATCAAAAATATCCTTCAGTGGAATGTTATCGTGCAATTTGATCCTATGATCAACCTACATTCCGAATATGACTCTGAATATAGAATGATGTCAAATCCAATATCATATTCATATTTTTTTTAATCTTTAATGATGATTCAATTAATAAAATATTATTTTTTTAAAAATTTTTATCATACTTTGATCAAAGACTTTCTGAATCATCAATCGATTAGAGTAAGTAGAATGCGATCTCCTCTTATCAGGAGTGATTGATTCCATGTTGACCTACTCACAACCTTGATATACATTCTACCATATCCAGATCACCCTGTACATGACTAAGTCATGAATGAGTATGAACCAAAATATGGATTCATGTATACAATGTTCTATGATAGTCTCAGGTCAAAGGATTATATGCATAACTTCCACTATAAGAAAATATCTTTTGATGGATAAGTTGATTTCATAAGATATTTCTCAAGTCGGATCAATTCAATGAACTCATTCTCTAATAAGCACCCATATCCTTGTATTAGTATCTCACACAAGTGGCTTATGAGATCAACCACCCTCTTCATTGAGTATACATAGGAAGTGTGTTGGTCCAAAAATTAATTTTGATGATCATAAATCATTTTAGAAGACTACTAATGAGTTTTCTATATTTGAAGATTATTTTTAAGATATTTCAGGTAGTCCAAGAGATTGAGTTTGAAAAACTTCATCAAATATGCCAAAAGTTAAAGTTTCAGCAAGTTGGTGAAGTTTGAAGGCTTTTGAGACTGTCCAAACTAATTTGAATTTATTTGAGAGTATTTGGATGAGTTCTAATAAGTTTCAAACCTTAAATACAAGAAAAACTGGGTTAGAACATGATGGGACAACCCACCTGGGTCATCCCCTTCTGTTAGGCAGTTGGCACATAGTATTTTGAGTCATGACACACTGTGGGATGACCCATGGGATGCCCCCCCGAGATCTGAGACCAAAACAGAAAGCCAGACTTTCTGTCTGGCCAATTAGGATGCCCCAATGCCAATGGGACACCTCATGGGATGCCCCATTTCTGCGAGCATGCATAACGACTAATTTTCAACCCATTTTTGATATGTTTAATGCTTATTAAATACTCTCCAATAGCTCTAAACCAACTCTAAGATATTTTTAAAGATGAATGACAACTATAAATGCTCTATTCAAGTGAAAAATCATAAGATTTTTGCAAGCTCAAAGATTAAATCTGAGAAAAGCCATTTTCAATCTTAAGAGAGAGATTGAAGCATTTAAGCACCTCACCAACTACTCTCCAGCAGCAATCAAGTATAAAATTCATTGAGAGTGTGCAGCAAAAGCATTCACCCCTTAAGTATTATATTTCTATTGCTTTTATTATATGTATTTAAGGGGTTTGTGTGCTGAAATTTGTATACTCTATTTTTCTCAAATAATTTTTGGGTGTCTGAGTTTTGGGAGGTTTCAAAACTTATTTGGGTTGATCCAAATCCTGAATTAGAGTGTTGAGGGTTGGTTTGTACCTGAGAAATAAGCGTTCTTGTTTGGAAGGCAAGGGTCAGAGGTGTCCGATGTGGTGTAATCTATTGTTATTCATTTAGTGGATTGAATTCCCAAGTAGGGACTTGGAGAGTGGATGTAGGTGCAAAGTTAGAATCAAACCATTATAAATCCTTTGTGTTTATTGTACTTACCTCTCTTCTCTTATTCTTTGTGCACATTACTTGCTTATTTCTTATTTGTATTTGATTTTATTTCTATTGCAAGTTGATACACTTTACTCTTCACCTTGACATATTGCTTAAGTAGTTCAATCTTTAAAATTTCAAAAAGACCCAATTCACCCCCCTTTTGGGCTTCATATCTGGGCAACAAGTAGTATCAGAGCCCGGTGCTCTAGTTCTTGCTTGATTTAATCATCAAGAGCTAAAGATCCATGGCAGCCCAATTTGGCACATCCCTATCTGAGGGGCAATCCACAAATCAGCCTTTACTTTTCAATGGATCAAACGACATCTATTGGAAAGCTCAGATAAGAATTTTCATTCAACCACTTGAGGATGATATATGGAGTGTCATAGTAAATAGACCACACACACCCATCAAATTGATTGATGGCATGTCTATTCCTAAGTCGGAAGGTGAATGAGATGATCTTGATAAGAAAATAGCTCAGCTTAATGCTAAAGTCATGAATATTTTATATTATACTTTAAATACTAATGAATTTAATCGCATTTCCACATGCATGTCTGCTAAAAAAATTTAGGATAGGCTAGAAGTCATACATGAAGGCACAAATCAAGTAAAAGAATCTAAAATCAATATGCTTGTACACAACTATGAACTGTTTAAAATGAAACCTAAAGAATCAATAACTCAAATATTCACTTGATTTACTAGCATCATAAATGGCTTAAAAAGTCTTGACAAATGTTACTCTAACAGTGATCTTATGAGAAAAATGCTCAGGTCATTACCAAGATCATGGGAAGCGAAAGTCATTGCAATGCAAGAGGCCAAGGACTTGAATGTTCTACCATTGGAGGAGCTACTTGGATCCCTCATGACTCAAAACTGACCATGAAGCAGCATACTGAGGAGGAAACTAGAAGAAAGAGGACCATAGCCCTCAAGTCAACAACTCAAGAAGAAGAGGACTCAGAAAAATCAGACAACAGCAAAGAAGATGAGGAATTGCCCTGATCACTAAAAAATTCAGATGATTCATGAGATGGAAAAGACAAGGGATCAAGAGAAGGCCACCAGCTAAGGAGAGCTGAGTAAAGAGAAAGAAAAAGAGCAGCCCATAATTTGCTATGAGTGCAAGCAACCTGGCCACTTCAGATCAGAATGCCCTCAGCTCAAAAAAGGCCAAAAGAAGTTCAAGAAGAAGAAAGCCATGATGGTTACATGGAGTGACAGTGACGACTCCATCACTGATGAAGAAATCCAGGAAGAAGCCAACTTGTGCCTTATGGTACACAAAAATGAGGTATCACCCAAAACTCAACCTGAATTTATTTATGATGAATTATTAGAAGCATTTCATGAACTTTTAAATGACCTAAAAGAATTAGGAGCTAAAAATAAAAATTTAAGATTAAAAAACCATGAATTAACTAAGAAAAAAGAAGAAATTGATAAGAAAAATGAAGAATTAGATCTAAAAAATCAATCACTAATAAAAGAAAAAGATGAACTCTCTAGTCAAATTAAAACTATTATAAAAGAAAATCAAAAGCTAAAGGAAGAGATATCAAAGTTAAAACCTATAGTTAACAAATTTACTTTAAATTCAAACAAACTTTAGATGATTATTGACAGTCAAAAAGCTGTATATGATAAAGCAGGACTTGGCTACAACACTCTAAGAAAACAAAAATCCTTCAAAAATATTTTTATCAATGAATCCATAAGAAATTTGCCAAATGTTACTTGTTTTAGATATGGTCTGGTAGGGCATAAAGCATATACATGTTCATCAAATAAATTTAATGGTAGAAAGGTTAAGAAAATATGGGTTCCAAAAGAAACCATTGTGACTAACCTCAAAGGACCCAAGTTAGCTTGGGTACCTAAAGTTAAAATTTGATCTCATGTATGCAGGTGTGTCTTACATCTTAAGTAACAAAAAGGAAGTGATATCTTGATAGTGGATGCTCAAGACACATGATAGGTGATAAATCATAATTCATCATATTGGAAGCCAAGAATGGAGGGATGGTCACCTTTGGAGACAATGGCAAAGAAAAATCATCGGTATCGGTAACATTGGTATCACTTCCTCCACTTGCATTGAAAATATTTTACTTGTAGATGGTCTTAAATATAATTTGTTAAGTATTAGTCAATTGTGTGATAAAGATTATAAAGTAGTATTTGAATCATCTATGTGTATTGTAACTAGTCCCACTGATGCTAGCACTAGATTCATTGGACATAGGCATAGCAATGTATATATGATTGATTTGGATAATCTCTCTTTACAAAGCATACAATGTCTTATGGCCATGAATGCTAAAATTAATGAGACTAGTTAGCTTTAATACCGTAGGCTTGCACATATTAGTATGTGCATACTTTCTAAAATCATTAAAAAGAATTTGGTTTTTGGTTTGCCAAAAATTTGTTTTGATAAAGAGAAAATATGTGATGCATGTCAATTAGGCAAACAATCAAGAATTTTTTTTAAATCTAAAAATATTGTTTCAACTTTTAAACCTCTAAAACTCTTGCATATGGATTTATTTGGTCCTACAAGGACAACTAGTCTAGGTGAAAAAAGATATAATTTCGTAATCATTGATGACTTTTTGTATTTTACTTGAGTTTTATTTTTAGCTTCTAAGGATGAAGTATTTTTGGTATTCTCTAAATTTTATCGAAAAATTTCAAATGAAAAAGGTTTATCAATTATTTCTATTTGAAGTGATCATGAAACTAAATTTCAAAATAAAGACTTTGAAAAATTTTATGATGAAAAAGGCATAGATCATAATTTTTCAGTACCTAGAACACCACAACAAAATGGAGTAGTTGAAAAAAAAAATAGAATATTAGAAGAAATGGCACATACCATGTTATGTGAAAGCAAGCTCTCAAAGTACTTTTGGACAGAAGTAATTAACACAGCATATTACATTTTAAACTATGTCTTAATAAGATCAATTTTAAAGAAAACACCATATGAACTATGGAAGGGTAGAAAGCCTAATATAGGTTATTTTCATATTTTTGGTTGCCGGTGTTTTATTTTGAATAATGATAAAGATAGCTTAGGTAAATTTGATGCTAAATTTGATGAAGCTATCTTTCTTGGCTACTCCACTTCTAGTAAAACTTTTAGAGTATTTAATAAAAGATCACTAGTAGTGGAAGAGTTAATTAATGTTATTTTTGATGAAACTAATGACCTTCCATCAAGGAAGAAAGAGAGTGCTGATGATGCAGGTATCATAGAAGATGGAATGAAGGAGCTCACCCTAAATGACTCAGATCAACTAAACAAGGATCAGATGGATGAAAAATATGAGGATGAAAACATCCATGATCAGAACATTCAAGAGAAACCTCAAGACACTGGTAATCTTTCAAGAGAATAGAGGTACGTCCACAATCACCCTAAAGAATTAATAATTGATGATCTGACTCAAGGTGTAAGAACTAGATCTTCACTTAGAGATGTTTGCAATTATGTAGCTTTTGTTTCTCACTTAGAACCTAAAATAATAGATGAAGCTGAAAAAGATAATAACTAGATAATTACCATGCAAGAAGAATTAAATCAATTTGAAAGAAATAATGTATGAACACTAGTTGCAAAACCTAAAAATCACCCAATAATAGGAACCAAATGGATATACAGAAATAAATTAGATGAAGATGAAAATATTATAAGAAATAAAGTAAGATTGGTTGCTAAAAAATATAATCAACAAGAAGGAATTGATTTTGATGAAATATTTGCTCCTATTGCTAGACTAGAAGCTATAAGAATGCTACTTGCTTTTGCTTGCTTTATGAATTTTAATTTATTTCAAATGGATGTTAAGAGTGTTTTTTCTAAATAGTTATATTGTTGAAGAGGTTTATGTTGAACAACCCTCTGATTTTGAAAATCATAAATTTTTAGATCATGTATTTAAATTAAACAAAATATTATATAAATTAAAACAAGCTCTAGAGCTTGGTATGAAAGATTAAGTAAGTTTTTATTAAAAAATAATTTTTCAAAAGAAAAAGTTGACACTACTCTTTTTATAAATAAAAAAATAAAAAAATTTTAGTCATACAAATATATGTTGATGACATAATATTTGGATCTACTAATAAAAATTTGTGTCAAAAATTTGCCAAGCTTATGCAAGGGGAGTTCGAAATGAGCATGATGGGAGACTTCACATTCTTTCTTGGACTCCGGATCAAATAAATAAAGGAAGGGATCTCCATCACCCAAAGTAAGTGTTGCCCAGCTATGCAACCCAAGAGGGGGGGTGAATTGGGTTTTAAAAAATTTTAAGCTTAACTAATAACTTATGAAAAGTGTTTGTCAAAAGCTAAATGAATGAGGAGAAAGACTTTAGTTCAAGATTAATTACCTAAAGCAAGAATGCAAAGAAATAATGAAGAGTTAAAGAGAAGCAATAATGCACACCACAAAAACAAGGATTTATAGTGGTTCGGTGCCAACCTTGCACCTACATCCACTCCCCAAGCTCCTACTTGAGAATTCCAATCCACTATACTTGTATTCAACCCGAATATAAACATCGAAAACTCCAACACTAGCTATCCCAAGCTAGTCCACTTGTTTTCTGGGTACAAGCCAACCCAATACACTCTGATTTCAGGTTCGGATCAACCTTTCCTTGTTTTGGAACCCCTCCAAAACAAAAATAATTACTCACAAAGAGTAAAATAGTTTATAGCATAAATAAGTACAAGAAAAGCTCCTTTAATGAGCGAATATAACTTTAAATACACTTTACTAAAGTGAAGAAGCCCCTTTTGGATTTTTTCAAAGTGGATGAAGAATTGAATGAACGCTTGAGGAGTTGGTGAGCTTTGATTGAAGGCTTCTTGAAGGCTTTAAATGAGCTTTTGATTAGGACTGAAAAGTTGGCTTGAGAAACCCTCTCTTTTGAATGCTCTTGAAAGCTCTCTTGAATGCTCTTCAAATCTCTTTCTTTCTCTTCTTAATGTCTTGCTTATCTCTTGTCAATCTCTTGCTTGTTTTCCACCGTTTGAAACCTTTTATAGCTTTAAGAAATAGAGGAAAACATTCTAGGCAGAAAAAGAGCCGTTAGAGCACATTAAATGAGCATTAAAAGCAACTAAAATGGGTTAAAAACTAGCCGTTGCGGAGAAATCCCATCGCAGGGGTCGACTCATGAGTCGACTCATGCCTCAGGGGTCGACTCATGAGAGTCGACCTCTGTTGCAACAACCAGAAATTGGGTTTCTGGAATTTTTGGCCCAAACATGCAGAAGTCGACTCATGAGTCAACTCATGCCTTGTGGGTCGACTCATGAGTCGACTCACAGGTCGTGCCAAGCCAAAAATCCAGCGTGCCAACAGAAATTTCAGCGTGCCAAGCTGCTCATTGTGTCATGAGCTGACTCATGAGTCGACTCATGAAATTCAAACATGCATAACTTCAAAAATACAAGTCCAAAAATAATGAAATTTTCACCAATAGATCACAAATCTTTTGTTCTACCAAATGATACTATTAAATCAGGGTTTTGGTAAAATTATGATTTTTCCCCTGAAGAGCACAAAGACTTTTTCAAATAAAAAATATTGGTGCCCCTTCAATCTGCTTTGTAATCATCAAAATCAATCTTGGAGCAACAATCTCCCCCTTTTTGATGATGACAAAACACTTGAACAAAAGTATTTATGTGAATCATGAATTTCAAAAGGATGCATTATAAGTGCATATGCTTGAAAAGAGTATTGATTCTTTTGGCATGTGATACAAATGGTCATATGCATAAATAGTTTGCCCATTTGCTTAAAGATTTGAAAATTTGCTCATTGGATTATGTGATTTTGGTGTTAGAGCAAAAAATTCATTTTTGTTATCAGAGCAAGCTGTATTTTGAAAAATTTTAGTTTTAGTATCAGAGCAAAAAATAAGTAGGTGTGCCAATGCATGTCTAAGAGTTAATCTGAAAAGTGTATCAGAGCATTTTAAACTTAAGATTTATCAGAGCAAGTAAGAATTTTACAATGTATCAGAGCAAGTTAAGAATTTTAAGATGTATCAGAGCAAGTTGGAATTTTAAAGCATATCAGAGCATATTTAAATTTTTAAAGCAAATCAGAGCATATGTAAAGAAGTAATTTAAAAGGTTGCTCATTTGCATTGTACTTAGCATTTTACTTTTGATATTGTTCTTTAAATTCTCCAATTCATTCATTAATTTCTCATAATTTGTAGTTTTGCTTTTGATGGGTTGCTTTTTCTTTAATTTCTCATAATTTATGGTTTTGCTTTTGATGGGTTGCTTTTTCTTTAATTTCTCTCCCTTTTTGACATCATCAAACATGGTTAACTCCCCCTCTTTTTCTGAATATGTTTTCTCTTTAATACTTTTAGTGCTAATCATTAATGTTTGCTCCCCCTTAATACAGCAATCATTAACAGCAATCATCAACAAAGAGAAGCAGTTTCAACAAGGGAATATATATAACCAAAAGATGATCATTACAAAGAGTAGATATATAAGTGAAAGATAATTAAAACCATAATTATTTCAATACATATTTCATAATATAAAAGTCAACTAGCTAATGTCAATACATGGCCCCAAAATACAGATCCTAGACAGAACAAGACACTTACACCTAGGATCTAGTAAAGATCATGACTAGAAGGATCGGAGTCGTCAGATATGGGATGAGGAGCTGATGGATCTCGACCAGAAGTGCATCCTCTACCCCGTCTGCCTCTGGCATGAGCAGGAGAGCGAGATGAACTAGGAGGCTGAGAACGCTGCGAGGCCAAGGACTGGACAGAAAGAGTGAGTCTGATGAAATCAAGTACGTTCAGTGCTCTGGAAACAGACTGAAGTAGAGCAGTGAACTGAGTGGATGCATGCTCACTCGATCCTCGGATCTCTCTCCTCAGTAACTCATATCCACCCTCCAGTGCACCTCTGAGCCTGCCAGCCTCTGCAGTAAGGTCTGTGACCTCAATAGTGAACTCCTGTGGCTGAGGATGGGCCAAAGCTAGGACTTGCCCCTGCAAGTCAAGAACTCTGCCAGTCAGTCTCCAAACGGTGTCCTCAAGCTGCTGAATCCGCATAGACTGATCTGATATCATCTGAAACACAGTGGAGATATGGGGAGTCATGGTCTGATCAGATGAAGTGGCCCCTGGTGCAAATGTAGTACTGCTCCACTGACTAGATAGCAAAGAAGCCACACACTGTGATATCTGCTCGATCTGATCATCAGCCAGTCTGAACTCTGATGGAGGTGCTCTGCTCTCTGGCTGATGTACTGGTGTGGGCATCCTGGTGAACTCTGAAGGGCCAGCCTCTGGATCTGGAATGAACTGGATATCTGGTGATGCTGCCCTGAAGTCATGGATAGGAGATGATGGACCTTCTTCTTCAGCTCTGTCTTCAGCTCTGTCCTCAGCTCTCTCCTCAGAACCCTTGATCCAACCTCCATCAGTCTTTGTAAAACCCATTCGGTGCAGGGTGTGTTGGTTGAAAGTGTCTACATGAGAGAGCTTAGTAGATGCCTCCCCCTCACAGCTAACTCCAAACCTCCTAAAAACTCGAGTAAGGGCCATACCAAAAGGCAAGTGTGCCTTGGATCTGTTCAAAGTCTCTCTCATGGCCTCTATCATTAGTGCAGGGAGGTTCAGGGGGGTTTGAGTGATAACATGAAACATAATACAAATATCTCTGCTGGAAAGTAGATCATGCCTACCACTCCTAGGGAAGAAGAGCTTCGTCACCAACTGATGTAGGATCCTCATCTCAATAGACAAAATCTTTGCTTCCAATTTATTTAAACTCCCTGAGTAGGCTCCCCCTAGAATAACACTGATCCCCTCTTCCTTTACTGGGAGTTTCATATAAGAGTAACCCTCACTTGGCAAATGTAGTATTTCTCCCAATATACTAGGATCCAAACAAATATCAACACCCTTGACTGTTGAAGTCACTGACCCATTCCCATAATGCAAATTCTGATAAAATTCTCTGACTAGGTCTACATAAGTGACTTCCTTAAGGGAGCAGTAGAAACCCCATCCTTGGTTTTAATTTTAGTTCCAAAAGTAAAACCCTCTTTTTCAAAGAACTGAAAATCCACATTCTTTCCGGTTTCAACTTTCCTATCAGATAGAGGATTCTTACTAGGGCTAAGGGATGATTGAGAAGGACCTTGAGCTGACACAGAGTCGGAGTGGGAGCAGTAGAGGACTGAGCAGCTTGCCTTTTCCTTCAGATATTTTCTTCTAGCTCACGGACCGACTTTCTTCTTTGTGGAAGCTTCATCTTCGGAGCCATATTCACCACAGTAGCAGGCAGAGAGACTTGGAGGATCAAGTGGATGAGTGGAAGAAGGATTACAAAAGAATGGAGAGGGATTTTGATGGAGAGAAGAGGCGGATTAGAGAAGAACGGAGGAGTGCTAGGGCACACTCCAACCGTTTCAAACAAAGGGAGAAAGCACGAAAATCCCTTTTTCCAGGTGGTGATTTATGGTGGAGAGGAGAAGGGAGAAGAACCTTGAGCTAGATCCTCGGTTTTGGAGAGAATGGAAATGGGGAAGTCGGTTTTTGGAAGGAGGAAGACGAAAGGATGAGTCGGCTCACGAACAGGATCCCAAATAAAAAGAAGGAGCCCGTGGGAAGTTGGAAAAAATTACAAGTTTGCCATGGGGTCGACTCAAGGGGGTCGACTCATGAAGCTCAAAAATTCAGAAGAAATACGAATAAATTCCAGAAAAATTTGAAATTTTGGGAGAAAGAATTTTGCTCAAAGAAAAGTTTTGAGAATGATAAACTTGAGCTTTTGGGACCAAGATAGATGTTGAAAATTGAGCTCTAAAAATTTTTGACATCAATTCTTTGGAAATTGAGAAATATTTAGGCATATGGATCAAGAATTCCTAGATTTCTCCTAATTTCACAGAATCTGTCCTCACTAAGGGCCTTCGTAAAGATATCAGCTAATTGATTTTCAGTGCAAACATATTCAAGAATTATATTTTTGTTTTGAACATGTTCTCTTATAAAGTGATGTCTTATTTCAATATGTTTGGATCTTGAATGTTGAATTGGATTTTTAGATAGATTTATGGCACTTGTGTTGTCACATCTTATTGGTGTTTCATTAAGTTTGATTCCAAAGTCTTCGAGTTGTTGTTTAATCCACAAGATTTGAGCACAACAACTTCCGGCTGCAATGTATTCGGCCTCAGCCGTAGACAGTGCTACCGAATTTTGTTTCTTGCTAAACCAGGAGATTAGGTTAACTCCAAGAAATTGGCAAGTTCCACTTGTGCTTTTTCTATCTAATTTACATCCAGCAAAATCAGCATCTGAATATCCTAATAAATCAATTTGTGAGTCCTTAGAGTACCATAACCCTAGAGTTTGAGTACCATTCAAGTATCTAAGGATTCTTTTAACAGCATTCAAATGAGATTCTTTAGGATTAGATTGATATCTAGCACATAAACAAACACTAAACATGATATCAGGCCTACTTGCAGTTAAATATAATAATGATCCAATCATACCTCTATAGTATTTTAAGTCTACACATTTACCTTCATCATCCTTGTCAAGCTTATATGAGGGGCTCATGGGTGTGCCAATAGGTTTGGAGTTCTCCATTCCAAATCTTTTGAGTAGTTCCTTGGTGTACTTGCTTTGGGTGATGGAGATTTTCTCTTTTGTTTGTTTGATTTGGAGTCCGAGGAAGAAGGTAAGTTCTCCCATCATGCTCATCTCGAACTCCCCCTGCATGAGCTTAGCAAAGTCTTGACAAAGAGATTCATTAGTAGACCCAAAAATTATATCATCAACATAAATTTGTATTACTAACATATCATTTTGATTTCTTTTAATAAAGAGGGTTGTATCTACATTACCTCTTGAAAAACCATTGTTTAGTAAGAATTTGCTTAGCCTATCATACCAAGCCCTAGGTGCTTGTTTTAATCCATATAAAGCTTTATTTAATTTAAAAATATGATTAAGAAAAGCATGATTTTCAAATCCCGGGGGTTGTTCTACATAGACTTCTTCAGCAATATATCCATTTAAAAATACACTTTTGACATCCATTTGAAATAATTTGAATTTCATAAAGCAAGCATACGCAAGTAGAAGTCTAATGGCTTCTAATCTAGCAACAGGTGCAAAGGTTTCATCAAAATCAATTCCTTCTTCTTGATTATATCCTTTAGCAACCAGTCTTGCTTTATTTCTAATTACATTACCATGCTCATCTAATTTGTTTCTAAAGACCCATTTTGTGCCAATTATTGAATAATTTTTAGGTCTTGATACTAAGGTCCAAACATTATTTCTTTCAAATTGATTAAGTTCCACTTGCATTGCATTAATCCAATTATGATCATTTTCAGCTTCTTCAATAGTTTTTCGTTCAAGTTGAGATACAAAAGCACAATGATTAAATACATCTCTAAGTGAAGAACGAGTTTTCACCCCATGCATAGGATCACCAATAATTAACTCCTTAGGGTAGTTATGAACATACCTCCATTCCTTGGGTAGGTCATTTGTACCTTGAGGTTGTTCTTGAATTTCTTCACCTCTCTCATCTTGTTTGTCTTCTTGATCCTCGTCCTCTGGAGTTGTTGAATCTTTCAAAGTGATCTCCTTCATACCTTCTATTAGTGGATCTGCATCATCAACACCCTCATTCTTCCTTGAAGGAAGATCGTTAGATTCATCAAAAACAACATGTATGGACTCCTCAACTACTAAAGTTCTTTTGTTAAAAACTCTAAAAGCTTTACTAGTGGAGGAGTAACCCAGAAAGATTGCTTCATCTGATTTTGCATCAAATTTATCAAGTCTTTCTTTACCATTATTTAATACAAAACATCGGCAACCAAAAACATGAAAATATGCAATATTTGGTTTTCTTCCTTTCCAAAGTTCATAGGGGGTTTTCTTTAAAATTTGTCTAATCAAAGCACGATTTAAAATGTAACATGCTGTGTTAATTGCTTCCGCCCAAAAATATCTTGGAAGGTTGCTTTCACAAAGCATGGTACGGGCCATTTCTTCTAAGATTCTGTTTTTCCTTTCAACTACCCCATTTTGTTAGGGTGTCCTAGGAGCAGAGAAGTTATGGCCAATTTCATTTTCATCACAAAAATTTTCAAAGTCTTGATTTTCAAATTCAGTTCCATGATCACTTCTAATATTTTGAATTGAAAATCTTTTTTCATTAGTGACTTTTCGGTGAAATTTAGTGAAAATATGAAAAGTTTTATCTTTGTGTGCCAAAAAGAAAATCCAAGTAAAATGAGAGTAATCATCTATAATTACAAAACCATATCGTTTTCCTCCTAGACTAGTGGTTCTAGTTGGTCCAAATAAGTCCATATGCAAAAGCTCTAAAGGTCTAGAAGTTGAAATAATATTTTTGAATTTAAATGAAACTCTAGTTTGTTTACCTAGTTGGCATGCATCATAAATTCTATCTTTTTCAAAATTCAGTTTAGGCAAGCCAAGAACTAATTCTTTCTTAATTAATTTTGAAAGAGAGTGCATGCTAATGTGTGCAAGTCTACGATGCCAAAGCCAACTAGTCTCATTAACTTTAGCATTCAAGGATACTAGGCATTGCATGTCTATTTTGGTTAAATCATTTAAATCTACCATATAAACATTGCCATGTCTATGTCCTATAAATTTAATGCCATCTTTAATAGGACTAGTCACAATGTAAACAGATGATTCAAAAACAACTTTATACCCTTTATCACAAAATTGACTAATGCTAAGTAAGTTATGCTTTAAACCTTTAACTAACAAAATATTTTCAATGTATTTGGAGGGAGTGATACCAATGTTACCTATCCCGATGATCTTTCCTTTGCCATTATCTCCAAAGGTGACCATCCCTCCATCCTTAGCATCAAGCGTGATGAATTGTGATTCATCACCAGTCATGTGTCTCGAGCATCCACTGTCAAGATACCATTTCCTGTTTCCTCCTTGGGATGCTAGACACACCTGCAAGCAAAAGTCAAGTTTTTGTTTTAGGTACCCAAGCTTTCTTGGGTCTTTTTTGGTTAGTCAAAATGGTTCCTTTTGGAACCCATATTTTCTTTATAGTTGTGTTTGCAGATTTGTTAAAGAGGCAAGTGTATGATTTATGTCCTACTCTACCACATTTGAAACAAGTAATATTGGTAGACTTGTTACTTGAATAGTTTACATAAATATTTTTCAAAAATTTTTGTTTCTTCAAGGGGTTATAGCCAAGTCCAGCCTTATCATATACGACTTTTTGATTATCAAGAATCATATTTAGTTTATTTGAACTTAAGGTGAACTTATCTACTATAGGTTTCAGCTTGTTAATTTCATTCTTTAAGCTTTGATTTTCTTGAAGCAAGGTGGATCTTTCAATTGAAAGGCTTTCAGCTTGTTTCACTAAGGACTGATTTTTCAATTTCAGTTCTTTATTTTTCATCCCTAGTTTCTTTAATTCATCAATTAAATCATAGAATGCTTCATGCAATTCTTCAAATGTAAATTCACTAGGGGTTTCAGAAATTATCTCATTTTCGTGTGCCATAAGGCACAGGTTGGCTTGTTCGGTTGAGGTTTCCTCATCGGAGCTTGAGTCATCACTCGCACTCCATGTGGCCATCATTGCCTTCTTCTTGAACTTTTTGGGACCTTTCTTCAGTTGTGGACATTCGGATTTAAAATATCCCGGCTTCTTGCACTCGTAGCAGATAAGGGGTTGATCTTTCTCTTTCTCTTTGCTTTGTTCCCCTTTTGTGAATGGCCTCTTTCTCATCCCCTGTTTTTTTTTTCTTAGAAATTTCTTGAATCTTCAGGTGATGAGTGCCATCTCTTCATCCTGTTCTTCATCTTCTGTGTCATCAGTTTCTTCATCAGGAGAAGCTGTGGATTTGAGGGCAATGGTTCTTTTCTTTTTGACTTCATCCTCTTGATGTTGCTTCATGCTTAGCTCATGAGTCATCAAAGATCCAAGAAGCTCTTTTAGAGGTAGAGTGTTCAAGTCCTTCGCTTCTTGGATAGCAGTCACCTTGGCTTCCCATGTTCTTGGCAATTACCTGAGAATCTTTCTTACAAGCTCACTGTTAGTATAGGACTTGCCAAGACTCTTTAAACCATTAATTATATCAGTAAAGCGAGTAAACATTACAGTTATGGACTCATCATGTCTATTTTAAACAATTCATATTTATGCACAAGCATGTTTATTTTAGACTCTTTTACTTGATTTATTCCCTCATGGGTTACTTCTAATCTATCCCATATTTCTTTAGCAGATGAACAAGTAGAAATGCGATTAAATTCATTAGCATCAAGAGCACAATAAAGTACATTCATTGCTTTAGCATTTAATTGTGCCAATTTCTTATCAACCTCATCCCATTCTTTCTCGGGTTTGGTTGACTCCTCACCATCTATAATTTTAGTGGGTGTGTGAGGATCGTTCACTATGATACTCCACATATCATAGTCGAGTGCTTGTATGAATATCTTCATCCGAGCTTTCCAATAGGTGTAATTAGACCCATTGAAAAGTGGAGGTCGGTTGGTGGATTGCCCCTCGGCTAGAGAAGTACCGACATGGGTTGCCATAGATCTTTGGCTCTTTGATTGTTTAGATCAAAGAAGGGCTAGAGCACCGGGCTCTGATACCACTTGTTGCCCAGCTATGCAACCCAAGAGGGGGGGTGAATTGGGTTTTAAAAAATTTTAAGCTTAACTAATAACTTATGAAAAGTGTTTGTCAAAAGCTAAATGAATGAGGAGAAAGACTTTAGTTCAAGATTAATTACCTAAAGAAAGAATGCAAGGAAATAATGAAGAGTTAAAGAGAAGCAATAATGCACACCACAAACACAAGGATTTATAGTGGTTCGGTGCCAACCTTGCACCTACATCCACTCCCCAAGCTCCTACTTGGGAATTCCAATCCACTATACTTGTATTCAACCCGAATACAAACATCGAAAACTCCGACACTAGCTATCCCAAGCTAGTCCACTTATTTTCCGGGTACAAGCCAACCCAATACACTCCGATTTCAGGTTCGGATCAACCTTCCCTTATTTTGAAACCTCTCCAAAATAAAAACAATTACTCACAAAGAGTAAAACAATTTATAGCACAAATAAGTACAAGAAAAGCTCCTTTAATGAGCGAATATAACTTTAAATACACTTTACTAAAGTGAAGAAGCCCCTTTTGGATTTCCTCAAAGTGGATGAAGAATTGAATGAACGCTTGAGGAGTTGGTGAGCTTTGATTGAAGGCTTCTTGAAGGCTTTAAATGAGCTCTTGATTAGGACTGAAAAGTTGGCTTAAGAAACCCTCTCTTTTGAATGCTCTTGAAAGCTCTCTTGAATGCTCTTCAAATCTCTTTCTTTCTCTTCTTAATGTCTTGCTTATCTCTTGTCAATCTCTTGCTTGTTTTCTACCTTTTGAAACCTTTTATAGCTTTAAGAAATAGAGGAAAATATTCTAGGCAGAAAAAGAGCCATTAGAGCACATTAAATGAGCATTAAAAGCAACTAAAACGGGTTAAAAACTAGCCGTTGCGGAGAAATCCCATCGCAGGGGTCGACTCATGAGTCGACTCATGCCTCAGGGGTCGACTCATGAGTCGACCTCTGTTGCAACAACCAGAAATTGGGTTTCTAGAATTTTTGGCCCAAACATGCAGAAGTCGACTCATGAGTCGACTCATGCCTTATGGGTCAATTCATGAGTCGACTCACAGGTCGTGCCAAGCCAAAAATCCAGCGTGCCAACAGAAATTTCAGCGTGCCAAGCTGCTCATTGTGCCATGAGCTGACTCATGAGTCGACTCATGGAATTCAAACATGCATAACTTCAAAAATACAAGTCCAAAAATAATGAAATTTTTACCAATAGATCACAAATCTTTTGTTCTACCAAATGATACTATTAAATCAGGGTTTTGGTAAAATTACAATTTTGCCCCTGAAGAGCACAAAGACTTTTTCAAATAAAAAATATTGGTGCCCCTTCAATCTGCTTTGTAATCATCAAAATCAATCTTGGAGCAATAGTAAGTACACAAGAAAGCTTTTAAAGAAATTTGGAATGTAGAGCTCAAAAATTATAAGTACCCCTATGACCCCTTCCAATAAATTAGAAAAGGATGAGCATGGTAAATGTGTTGATACAAAACTTTATAAAGACATGATAGGATCTTTATTATATCTGACTACAAGCAGACTTGATATAATGTTCAGTATATGTATGTGTGCTAGATATCAATCAAACCCTAAAGAATCATACTTAAATGCTGTTAAAAAAAATTTTAGATACTTAAAAGGGATACAAAACCTAGGTCTTTGGTTTTCAAAACAATCATCTATAGACTTAATAGATTTTTTAGATGCTGACTTTGCTGGATGTAAACTTGATAGAAAAAGTACTAGTAGAACTTATCAATTTCTAGAAGTAAACTTAATCTCCTGGTTTAGCAAGAAGCAAAATTCAGTGGCTTTATCTACAGTCGAGGTCGAATACATTGCAGTTGGAAGTTGCTGTACCCAAATCTTGTGGATTAAGTAACATCTCATAGATTTTGGCATTGAACTTAAAAATATTTCCATAAAATGTGATAACACTAATGCCATCAATTTAACCAAAAATCCAATTCAACATTCTAGATCAAAATATATTAAAATTATATATTATTTTATAAAAAAATATTTTCAAAATAATGATATAATACTTGAATACATAAATATCAAAAATCAATTAGCTGACATTTTCACTAAAGCCCTTAATGAAAATAAATTTTATAAAATTAGGAGAGAATTGGATATCTTAGACTTTCTATTTGAATTTCTATCATAATTTCATTTCTAATTTTTTTTAAAAATTTTTAATTTTATTATCCTAATTTTGGAAGCCATCTATCATTTTTTGAAGATTTTTTAAGTTATTTAAAAATTTTCAATACTATCCAGATAACTTCTTGGATTTTTATCCATTGAAATTTTCTGTCAAAAATCACATCAAAATTTATATAGACCCTCCAT
This sequence comes from Elaeis guineensis, assembly GCF_000442705.2. Classification (NCBI taxonomy): domain Eukaryota; kingdom Viridiplantae; phylum Streptophyta; class Magnoliopsida; order Arecales; family Arecaceae; genus Elaeis; species Elaeis guineensis. The sequence goes on from NC_025997.2 coordinate 75,584,264, forward strand.
GACCTTCTCAACTTGATATAATCATTTTTTGATTTTTTCTCTTGATTTTTCTCTCTATTTAAATTATTTTTTCCATCATCTGAAAGAGCCCTGAATAAGATGTCCCATGGGACATCCCATTCATGCGGGTAGGTCACTTATAAGTGAGCCCACCCGATCTTTTTTCAATAGAACAGGGAGTTGGGATGTCTCAAATCCCAAGCCTTCCCCTCTCCCTCTCATCCCAATCAAGAATCCACATCCTTGCTCTCCCAAAAAAAAATCTCAAAATCCCTCCAAACCAAAAACCAGTCTTCTCAAATCTTTGGTTCTCACGGTTCATTTTCAGTTTTTCCCTATATTTCCAAACTGTAGCCATCAAATCTGTGGGAAACCTTTTGAAAACTAACTTCTCCTCCTTGATTTTAGTTCAATCCAACCCTTCTCCACTCTCAAGATCATTTTCCACCTTTTCTTGCATTATGGCCCCCAAGATGAGGATGCCACAAAGGAGGAAGTTCGTGAGATCTCTGGAGGTAGAGGAGAGAAGGAAGAAGATTGCACGAGAGCTGCCCCATGCTTCACCTCCTATGACACTAAGTAAGATCCCCTTGTCTACTAGAAAAGTTGCATTAGATAGGAATGTAGATTTCAAGTTCTTAAGGGAAGATAGATTTTCTATTGGAGAGAAGATGATTTGGCAAGGTTGGAAATTCTTTTTGAGCTTATCTGAATCAGTTTACATAGATTTGGTGAAGAAATTTTATTCCAATCTGGTTTTCTCTGAGGGAGTCTTAAAATCTACTATTAAGGGTATTCTGATCATTTTAAATACTCCAAGACTAGGTAGATTGCTTCAAATGCCCTGTGAAGGTAGTTGTTTGGATGAACTGCCTAAGAAAGAAGTTGGACTTAGGACCATACTTGGGAGGAATGATGTGGAAGGTTTTCTACAAATTGAAGCTAAGGATCTAAGTGTGGAGATGAGATTGCTCCACCATATGGTTTTCAGAATTTTCTTTCCTAGAGGGAGAAGATATGATCTGATGACGGAGAGAGACATATGTCTCATGCACCATGTTGTTTCAGAGTCTCCCCTGAACCTTCCATTTTTGATGTTTGATGCTATGAGGGATGCCTTGAGTAGGTCCAAGGCTCCCTTGCCCTATGGTATGGCCCTCACAGTTATCTTCAAAGAGGATGGAGTCAGTTTTGAAGGAGAGCTATTTGTAGGCTGTCATACACTGACACCTACAACAACCACTCTCTTAGGAGGATGGGATTTGTGAGAGTGGATGGCTGGTGGGCCAAAAGTCATGCTACAGAAGAGGATAGTGATGAGGATGAGAAGCATGCTGAGGGAGAGGGTCCATCTTCTCCTGTGCCTAGGCCGAGTCCAGTTGTTCACTATATTTCAGAGCCTGAGACAGGACCCTCGATTAGAGTTTCCCCATCTAGTCATATCATGCCTACTTTCAGTTTGGGGGATGTTGATATGGGACAGCTAGCTGAGAGAGTGGTAGAGATTTTATCAGTTCAGCTGCAGTGATTTTAGAATCAACTTCTTTAGCCTCACCATTTTCAGTAGCAGCAGTTCTAGGATCAGATTCTGCAGTAGCTTCATCAGTTTTAGCTATATTAGAAGTGGATTCTACAGTAGGTACAGTAGTAGGCACAGCAGCAACCACAGCAGCCATAGCAGTTTCACCCTGCCTCTTTGACTGCCTTCTTTGTTCCATCATTGGATTCATCTATTGTCCCACACATTTCTTCGTTGATGGAGCTGTTATCAGATTTGAGTGTCAGATTGTAGAGTGTGGAGAGCTCTCTTTGGAGATTCAGTGGCAAGATTTTTGACTTGGAGAGGGAGATCAGATGGATTGTAGACTCTCTTTCTGCTGGGGTGGGCTCATCGACTTCTTTTGCACCACAGATGGATGACCTGACTCGAGAGATAGACAGATTTCACTCATAGCTTCGTTCTTCTCTCGAGGTGCTCAGGACAGATATCCGAGACTCTAGGGATTTTCTAACATTTGATTTGGATGGTCTTTGACTGACTGTGAGGGGTATCCTATCTCAGCTTGATGTCATTAGGATCCAGATTCAGTCTAGACCTTCTGCATCTAGTGAGCCAGCTTTTGTTCAGCCTATTGCTTTCCGTCCTCTTACATCCTCTTCTCAGACTAGACCCTTCGATCGTGGATGAGGTTGATCATGTCTTTACCTATCTAGATCTTATGCTCGATGCCCTGTCTCTCTGACTTTATTTTGTATTAGATTACTTAGTTATATTTTATAGATTGGATGTATGAGAGCTTTATTCTCTTTATGGCTCTTGTAACCTCTATTTTGGTGTATATGAATGAGGTTGTTTCCTTTCTACTCATGTCTCTTTGGATGAATGTTTATTATCATATCCCTTTGGTTGTATGAATGTTTATTATTATGTCTCTTTGGATGAATGAATTTTTAGTATCATTTCTTGTTGGATGGATGAATGTGGTATCATGCTCTATTTTCTTGATACTTGATTTAACACCATGAACATCCCACTCTTCTAGTTTATTCTTTTTGATGATGTCAAAAAGGAGAAGAAATAATGAAACATAAAAAAAAATATATAATAATGATAAAGGGGGAGAAATAAAGGTAAATGGAGAAAATAATACATTTGAAGGAGAAATAATGATAAGGTATGAAAATGGTATAGTTCTTAAAATCTTTTGAAAAGTTTTTATTCTTTTTAAGCTTTTTAACAATTTTTACTCTGATACAGTATTCTATACTAAATAGTAAAAGCTCTGATATTATTTCACCCATTTTTTTAAAAACAGCTCTGATACTGATTCACAATTTTTTTTTAAAAAAAAACTCTGATACATCCATTTTTACATTCATTTTGATACTATTTAAAAAATTACTCTGATCAACCTATTTATCTTAAATGCTCTACTAATCTTACTTTTGCATTGATACCAAATTGACTTGATACATTCATTTTTGATTCTTTCTCTAATTGTCTCACTCTTACTTTAACATCAAGACAAGAAAAAAAAAAGAGATATACCTTCTCATATGTATTGCTCTAATACTAGAATCAAAGAATTTTTTTTATACACTCTTTATATAAGAAAGGGAGAGATTTATTTTCAAATAATCAAAATAATCTAATCCATACAAGAAAGAAGAGGATTTTGATTTAATAAGGATAATCTTTGGAAATTCTCTAATTTATTCATAAATTGTTTGAGCTAAATGAGATAATTCATTAAAGTTTGTATATCATGACCCTCTATGATTGAACTCTTGGCATAGTTCTTCTAGTACTTCACAAACCCAAATTACTTGAGCTTTAAAAGAATTTTTTTATGAACACTCAAATATTTTGTCATCATTAAAAAGGGAAAGATTGTTGCTCCAAGAATTAATTTTGATAATCACAAACCATTTTAGGGGACTACTAATGAGTTTTCTATGTTTGAAGATTATTTTTATGATGTTTCAGGTAGTTCAAGAGATTAGATTTGAAAAACTTTATCAAATATGCCAAAAATTGAAGTTTCAATAAGTTGGTGAAGTTTTGAAGGCTTTTGAGAGTGTCCAAACTAATTTGAATTCATTAAAGAGTGTTTGGATGAGTTCTGATAAGTTTTGGACCTTAAATGCTTGAAAAATTGGATTAGAACATGATGGGACGACCCACCTGAGTCATCTCCTTTTGTTAGGCAGCCGGCATGCAGCATTTTGGATCATGGCACACTGTGGGACGATCCATGGGATGCTCCCCTAAGACCTGAGACCAAAATAGAAAGCCAGACTTTCTGTCTGACCAATTGGGATGCCCCAATGCCAGTGGGATGCCCCATTTCTGCGAGCATGCATAACGGCTAATTTTTAGCCCATTTTTGATACATTTAATGCTCATTAAACACTCTCTAACGGCTCTAAACCAACTCTAAGATATTCTCAAAGGTGAATGGCAACTATAAATACTCTATTCAAGTAGAAAATCATAAGATTTTTGCAAGCTCAAAGATTAAATCTGAAAAAATCTATTTTCAGCCTTAAAAGAGAGATTGAAGCATTTAAGCACCTTACCAATCACTCTCCCGCAGCAATCAAGTGTGAAATTCATTGAGAGTGTACAGCAAAGGATTCCACCCCTTAATTATTATATTTCTATTACTTTTTTTATGTGTATTTAAGGAGTTTGTGTGTTGAAATTTGTATACTTTATTTTTCTCAAATAATTTTTGGGTGTCTGAGTTTTGGGGGGCTCCAAAACTCATTTGGATTGATCCGAACCCTGAATCGGAGTGTTGAGGATTGGCTTGTACTTGAGAAATAAGTGTTCTTGCTTAGAAAGCAAGGATTGGAGGTGTCCGACATGGTGTAATCCATTGTTATCCATTTAGTGGATTAAATTCTCAAGTAAAAATTTAAAGAGTGGATGTAGGTGCAAGGTTGGTATTGAACCTCTATAAATCTTTTGTGTTTGTTGTGCTTGCCTCTCTTCTCTTGTTCTTTGTGCACATTACTTGCTTACTTCTTATTTGTATTTGATTTTATTTCTATTGTAAGTTGATACACTTTACTTTTCACCTTAGCATATTGCTTAAGTAGTTTAATCTTTAAAATTTCAAAAAGATCCAATTCATTCCCCTTCTTGGGCTCTATATCTGGGTAATAAAGTGCCAGTCTATTCGGAACATTGATCTCCTACTCAATGCTCCTATGATTAGGAATATTCTAAATCAGGATTTTTAGGATTTTAGGTCTCATAGGTATGATCTCATCATAATCCTAAAGTCATTATCCTGATTTATAGAGTTCAACATAATTATTACAAAAGTAAGATGCAGCCTATGGTGAAAAATAAATATCTTTTATTTATAAAATATCAATTACATGAGTCTGAAAGATTATAAATAAAATTCATCAAAATATAAATTTCAATTGGCTTGTAGGGCATATTTTTTTCAATCTTCTATTTGCACTAAAGCCAATCACCCTTATATTTTATCCCCATACAATTGAGGTGGCGATCGAATTGCTACTGTGGTAGAGCCTTAGTGAATGGGTCTGCTATATTGTTCTTTGTATCTACTCATTTAATGATTATATTTTGTCTTTCGACTATTTCACGAATGAGATGGAAGTGCCTTAGAATATGCTTAGATTTATGATGGGACCTCAGTTTCTTTGCTTGAGCAACTACTTCAGTATTATCATAGTAAAGTGGTACTGGATTCTCAATCTTAGGAATGACACCCAACTCAGTGATAAACATTTTCATCCAGACAGCTTCTTTGGCGGCTTCACTTGTAGCTATATATTCTACCTCAGTGGTTGAGTCAGCTACAGTCTGCTGTTTAAAATTTTTTTAACTTACTGCTCCACCATTTAGAGTAAAGATATATCCTAAAGTGGACTTGCTATCATCAGGATCTGATTGAAAGCTAGAGTCAGAATAGCCTTCTAGTTTTAGATCAGATCCTCCATATACTAAAAAAATATCTTTAATCCTTCTCAAGTACTTAAGAATATTTTTCATGCTTTCCAATGATCCTCATATGGATCAGCCTGAAATCTACTACCTATATCTAAGGCATAGGCAATATCAGGCTTGGTATATAGCATAGCATACATAATCGACCCTACTACCGAAGCATAGAGAAAATAACTCATTCTATTTCTCTCTTCTGGTATTTTAGGAGATATCCTTTTAGAGAATGTATGCCTTGACTCATGGGTAACTAACCTCTTTTACTCCCATCCATGCTAAACCTTTTTAGCACTAAATCTATGTACTTCGATTGGAACAAGCCTAACATCCTCTTAGATCTATCCCTATAGATCTTTATACCTAGTATATAGGATGCTTCGCCCAAATTTTTTATAAAAAACTTACTTGATAGTCATGTCTTGATCGATTGTAACATTGGGATATCATTCTCAATGAGAAGTATGTCATCTATATATAAAACTAAGAACATAATAGCACTCCCACTAGTCTTCTTGTATACACAAGGTTCATCCATATTTTTGATAAAGCCAAACTCTTTGACCGTAACATAAAAGTAGATGTTCCAACTTTTTGAGGTCTGTTTTAATCCATAAATAGATTTTTTAAGCTTACATATCTGATTTGTTCTCATTTTTGAGATAAATCCTTCTGACTGAGACATGTACACCTTCCTCAAGATAATCATTAACGAAGACGGTCTTCACATTCATTTGTCAAATCTCATAATCATGGTATGCTGCTATTGCAAGCATAATCCATATAGATTTGAGCATGATAATTGGTGAAAATATTTCATCATAATCAATACCCTATTTTTGCCTGAAACCTTTAGCCACCAATCCGGTTTTATAGTTTTCAACTTGGCCATCTGCTCCAATCTTTTTCTTATAGACCCATTTGCATCCAATAAGGGTCACACCCTCTAGTGCATCAATCAAAATCCACACTTGGTTAGAGTACATAGAGTCTATTTCGGATTTCATAGTCTCTAGCCATTTGTCTGAGTCCCTACTCATGACAACTTTTGTATAGGTCGAAGGTTCATCATTTTCAATAATGTGGGCTTCATTATTCTCAACAATAAATCCATATCTTAGAGGTGCATTTCATACTCTATCCAACCTTCGGAGAGGAGGTGTATTTTATGGTTGTACCTCATCAATGGGTACTTCTGGTTGAGGATTATCTTATGCTTTTATTTGTAGGTCTTGAACTTCTCTAAGTTTAATTTTCTTCCCACTACCTCTTTCTGGGATAAACTCCTTTTCTATAAAAGTGACATGTTGACTAACAAACACCTTTTGCTCAGTAGGATGGTAAAAAAGATATCCTATACTTTCTTTAAGATAACCTACAAATAAGCATTTATCTGCCCTAGCACTTAGCTTATGTCCAAAATTTCTTTTAATATAAGCTGGACAGCCTCATATCTTAAGGTACTTAAGATTAGGCTTCTTTCCTGTCCATATCTCATATAAAGTGCTTGGCACAGATTTTGAAGGTACTCTATTCAGGATATAGACAGCAGTCTCTAGGGCATATCCTCAGAAGAAAATAGGCAAGTCTGTAAGACACATCATGGATTGCACTATATCTAATAAAGTGTGATTCTTCCTTTCTGCTACACCATTAAGCAACGATGTATAAGGAGGGGTCCATTCTGAGAGAAATTTTTTATCTTTAAGATGATCTAGAAATTCATTGGATAAATATTCTTCTCCTCGATCAGATTGAAGGATTTTAATATTTTTTTCAGTTTGTTTCTTGACCATACTTTGATACTCTTTAAACTTATCAAAGGCTTCGGATTTATGTTTCTTAAGATACACATATCCAAACCTAGATAAATCATCAGTGAATGTAATATTATAAGAGTATCCTTCTCTGACTTCAATTGTCATAGGACCACATACATAGTATGTACAAATCCTAATAACTCACTTGTCCTTTCTTCATATCCACTAAATGGAGTCTTGGTCATTTTACCCATAAGACAGGATTTACAAGTTCCTAATGATACATAATCATAAAGATTAAAGAACTCTTCTTTGTATAACTTGTTAATTCTCATCTCACTTATATGACCAAGTCGATAATGACAAAGTATTATTTATTTCTTCTCTCATTCACTTTTTGCTTTCATCAATATAAAAAATATTATCATTAGATAGAATCAGAAGACCATTATTAACAATGCCATGATATAGATTTTTATTAGAAAAAGAAATTGAGCAACTATTGCTCTTTCCATTTATTTCAAAATCTTGTAGCAATAGCAACAGTACAGAAATAATATTTGTTGGTGCAAAAATCTGCCTGCGCCGGAGAAGCTGGAGTTGGGGAAGCCGCGGTCGCCGCCGGGACCTGCAAAGGAAGTCTAAACCGGAGGTGGGGTTGCTCCGGCAAGACCCTCCGACGCTCAAGTCAGTTCTCTGCCTCAACAAGAATGGAGTGCTCGAACGGAGAATTTAGCAGAGTTTTGGGATAAGGCAAAAGAGCTTAAAGAATAACGTATCTGGGTCCCCTTTTATAGGCGGGGGAGGCAACAGACTGATGGCGACGTTTGTAACCGCCTGGCAGTGGGCCGCCCATAGTCAGGGGAATTGATTGCGAAAGATAATGGAGCAGACACGTGGCCATCATCATAGCCCACCACATAGGGCCTGTTGCAGGTAGTGGAGCGGCGTCCATTGCCGCTAGTTGTCAGCGAGTAGTGGGATCGTGTAGCACCTGCCGTAGGGAGTGGAGCAGCATCATAGCTGTTGACACAGCCTGTCAGAGAGTAGTGGGATCGTGCAGCACCTGTCGCACGGGGAGGTGGAGCCGCGCGGAATCCGCTACAGGAAGTGGAACAGGATCTTGGCAGTTATTGTTATCCGCCAAGGGACACGGATCTGTTGATCAAGGCTCGGCAGCAATCGAAGTTCGGCCTTTGCAGGAGTCCGGGAGGAGTCCCCCCTTCGGTTGAGGTCGTGGGTGGGGTCCGGCTCCAGCAGCCGATACCGAGGTCAGAGACTGAGGTCGGAGCCCGACTCCTGTAGGAGTCTGGTTGGAGCCATTCTGCTGTCGATGGAGGAGCCCGGCTCTCGTAGGAGTCCGGGCGGAGCCGTTCTGCTGTCGAAGGGAGAGCCCGACTCCCGTAGGAGTCTGGGCGGAGCCGTTCTGCTGTCGATGGAGGAGTCCGGCTCCGGTAGGAGTCCGGGCGGAGCCGTTCTGCTGTCGAACTCGGCCGCGGGTATTTTATACCCAACACCAGTCCCCCTACTTTCGAGTTTGAATTTCAAGCGAAGGAAGTACACAGAGAGAGATGCCGCAGTCGGAATTGTCCCTTCGAACCTTGCGCCCTGCCGCCCCTATTTAATGCGCGCACGTCAGAGTCTGTTTTTCGATGAAGGTGACTTGAAAAGTCTTTTCGGAACCCCCGCTGAAATGCGATCCCAAGCGTCGCTTTGCGGGAATTCGTGAGCGGTCAACCCTCGATGGCGGTGAAGGGGATAAGCGCGCCACGCGACACACATCAGTTGGCCCAGGAATACCCGCCGCCATAACTGCGCCAGGATCCATCGGCTATTTAAACCCCTCAACCCCCTCGTGGCTTCATTCTGGCGCTGTTCTTTCTGAGAGTCCTGCTTCTCTCACCCCAGTCCCTGTCTCCTTCCCTTATACCATGTTATCTACTCGGGAGGCTATCCTCGAGGGCATTCTTAGGGTTTGGAGGAAGGAGAGAAGGAGAATGGCGGCCGGTGAGAATCTTCGTCGTCCCAAAAGGAGCCCAAGGAAGAATTCCTTCAACAACAGGAGTTTAATAGCGGGGGCTGTCGGTGAAGTTATTCTGCCCGCGAATCTCGGAGTAGCAAGGCGGGGTGATACCGGTCAAGAGGGCAGAATAGCCGTCATAAGCCATGACGGGATCCTTGACGCCGTCGGGGCTGAGAGACCAGAGGCGGTCGGTGTTGACGGTGGGGCAGTAGAACTTGTTGCGGGGACGGTGGAAGTAACGCATGCCGACCTTGCCGGAGCATCTCGGGTGGCGGCCGTTGGTGCCCCCTCCGTCTCCGGGGATCTACCCCACCCCTTTCCTGCTAAGGCTGGGACCTCGGGAACAGAATGAGGCGAGATGGGTGAGAGCTGTTACACGCACTGGAGAATGCGACTGAGAAGGATAGAGACGAAGTTCATAGCTCGGAGCGGTCTCCGGTTCGTCCCGCCCGAACCGTGCCCGCGATACTTGCGATGACGTGTATCTTCTTTTTTTTTTTTTTTTTTTTTTTTTTTTTCTGACCCACAGGGTCCTGTAGCGTGTACTTTTGTTAAATGAAAAAGCAATTTCAGTACCTTATTTGCATCTTGCGTTAAATAGTTGCCTGCCGAACTTCTTCATTTTCCTTTCCTTCTCTTTGCCTGTGTTACGTCGTTCCAGGGCCGTCGGCGACCTTTTCAGTTCTTGTGGGGTCATCATTCGCCGATCTCCTTTTCGGCTTTTGTGCCGTTCGGGGACACCCACTCGTCAGGTTCGCTCAGATTTTTCTCCGCTGAAGTCGGGGCTAAGTTCGGCTCCCTTGATAGTCCGAACGGAGAAGCCCTCCGAGAGTTGGAGTAGTTCGATCCTCGTAAGAGCCAGGGCAAAGTTTTTCTACAATCAAAGTCATAAGTAAAGTCCGGCTTTCGTAGAAGTCCGGGAGGAGTTGTCCTGTAGCTGACGTTGGCGGTGGAGCCCGGCTCCCGTAGGAGTCCGGGTGAAATCTTTTTTGGCGTAGGGGCCCGGCTCCCGTGGGAGTCCGGGCGAAGTCTTCTTGTGACGGAACCCGGCTCCCGTAGGAGTCTGGGTGAAGTCTTTTTGTGGCGGAACCCGGCTCCCGTAGGAGTCCGGGCAAAGTCTTTTTGTGGCGGAACCCGGCTCCCGTAGGAGTCCGGGCGAAGTCTTTTTGTGGCGGAACCCGGCTCCCGTAGGAGTCCGGGCGAAGTCTCTTTGGCGGCGAAACCCGACTCCCGTAAGAGTCCGGGCGAAGTCTTTTTGTGGCGGAACCCGGCTCCCGTAGGAGTCCGGGCGAAGTCTTTTTGTGGCGGAACCCGGCTCCCGTAGGAGTCTGGGCGAAGTCTCTTTGGTGGCGAAACCCGGCTCCCGTAGGAGTCCGGACGAAGTCTCTTTGGCGGCGAAACCCGACTCCCGTAGGAGTCCGAGCGAAGTCCCTTTGGCGGCGGAACCCGGCTCCTGTAGGAGTCCGGGTGAAGTCTCTTTGTGGCGGAACCCGGCTCCCGTAGGAGTCCGGGCGAAGTCTCTTTTGGCGTAGGGACCCGGCTCCCGTAGGAGTCCGGGCCTTCCACTTTGCTCATGTCTGGACGAGGTTCTCCTCCTGTTCCTGACAGGACTGTGGGGGCACATTAGGGCGTTGCGAGGCCTCTCCCCCCATCCGGTATAAAAGAACCGGGCCTTCGACTTTGCTCAAGTTAGGGCGAGGTTCTCCTCCTGTCCTTAACAGGGCTGTGGGGGCACATATGGGCGTTGCAAGGCCTCTCCCCCCATCCGGTCTAAAAGAACCGGGCCTTCGACTTTTATAAGGTTGCCCTCTTGTTTTTGATATCGTCTGCTTGAATTGTCCTAAGACAAATGGGCACGCATTTTTTGATTAGGACGAAATCACTGGTAGTACATCTGTAAGTTTTCTGAGCTCCATGGTCGCGGGAGGTCGGCTCCCCCGAGTTTCTTGAGATAATAAGTTCCAGGTCGGACTACTTCTTTGACCTCATAAGGTCCCTCCCAGTTTGGGGCAAGCTTCCCCTGGCCCTGAGGTTGTGAGACAGCAGCTCGCCAGAGCACTAGATCCCCTGCTTTGAATACCTTATTCTTGACTCGAGCGTTGTAATATCGAGCGACTTTCTGTCTGTAGGCTGCCATTCGAACCTGAGCAATATCCCGCCTTTCTTCCAGTAGGTCGAGGTTGGCTCTGAGACTTTGCGCGTTTTGGGGATCGTCGAATACCATGACTCGTGCCGACGGGAGTTTAAGCTCGATCGGGATGACAGCTTCCGTACCAAAGGCTAAAGCAAAGGGAGTCTCTCCTGTAGGCAACCTCTGGGTGGTCCGATAAGCCCATAGCACATGATAAAGTTCATCCGCCCAAGTTCCTTTTGCTTTTTTGAGCCTGGTCTTAATCCCCTGCAAAAGGGTTCTGTTTGTTACCTCGGCTTCACCGTTCGCCTGGGGGTGGGCCACTGATGTGAATTTGCGGGAGCCGGGCTCCTCTGCCTGCGTGCCCGGGGGGGAGTATGGGCGTGCTTATGCCCAGGAGGGGATCGGGAGCGAGGCCGGGCTTCCTTTGGCCTCTTCTCAACTGCGAGCTTACCAGAATTTCCCGCCTGGCACTCCCTCGCAGTCTCTTCATCTTTCATTTTGAAGTCCTCTTCCGCTCGGGCGTATCCCTCAGCCCGAGCCAGCAGATCAGCGAAATCCCTGGGGTACTTCTTCTCCAGGGAGTATAAGAGGTCATTCTTCTGAAGGCCACCTTTCAGGGCGGCCATGGCAACCGACTGGTCCAAGTTCTGGACTTCCAATGCCGCGATGTTGAAGCGGTTGATGTAGGCCCGTATGGACTCCCCTTCCCTCTGCTTGATGTTGATGAGGGACTCCGAACCTTTTCGGGGACGTCGGCTGCTGACAAAATGGGCCACGAATTGGTGGCTCATTTGATCAAAGGAGAATACGGTACCCGACTTCAGAGCTGAGTACCAGTTTCTTGCTGCTCCCTTCAAGGTAGACGGGAAAGCCCGGCATAAGATGGCGTCAGGGGCACCGTGGAGCAGCATCATCGTTCGAAAGGCCTCCAGATGATCGACCGGGTCCGACGTCCCGTCGTAGCTTTCGAACTGAGGAAGCTTGAAATTCGGCGGGATCGGTTCCTGCATAATCATTTGGGAGAAGGGAGGGTCAGTGCAGATATCCTCACCGTAAGCGGGAGACGCATGGTGGAGTTCTTCGATCCGTCGGTTCATCTCCTGGAGCCTCCGATCCAGGAAATCCTCTCGACTTCGAGTCTCGAGGGTCCTTTGGCAGAACAGGGGCAGGGATCTCCCAGGGGTGGAGTCGTGGTCCGATTGAGGGCTCTCCACCCTTGGGTTCGCCTTCCCGGGAAGGATGGGGCGGCTGACCCAGGTGGCCCGCCCCACTGCCGGGTTCTGGCATTCCGGAGATGCCCCTTCCGGATGTGCCGACGCCTGCGGCGGCTGCTGCTGCATTGCCTGTACGGCCTCGACGAGGCCTTTGACCTGCTGTGCCAGCAAGTCAAACTGCTCCGCGCCGACCGCCGTCGCCGGAGGGGGAGGAGGAGCTGGCTGAGAAACGGGAGGGGAGGCCGGAGCCTGAGATCTGGCCGCGGAGGCCGTGGACCATCGGGTGGACGCCCTGCGCGGAGGCATCGGGTGTCGATCTCGCGGGGGAGGATTAGGAGTAGATGACGGAGAGATGGCCGGAGATGGCTCCGTTGAGCGCTCCTTCAAGAACAAGGGTGCTGCGAAGACACAGCCCCTTCCTCTAGCGTCAATCCTGTTGGTGCAAAAATCTGCCTGCGCCGGAGAAGCTGGAGTTGGGGAAGCCGCGGTCACCGCCGGGACCTGCAAAGGAAGTCTAAACTGGAGGTGGGGTTGCTCCGGCAAGACCCTCCGACGCTCAAGTCAGTTCTCTGCCTCAACAAGAATGGAGTGCTCGAACGAAGAATTTAGCAGAGTTTTGGGATAAGGCAAAAGAGCTTAAAGAATAACGTATCTGGGTCCCCTTTTATAGGCGGGGGAGGCAACAGACTGATGGCGACGTTTGTAATCGCCTGGCAGTGGGCCGCCCATAGTCAGGGGAATTGATTGCGAAAGATAATGGAGCAGACACGTGGCCATCATCATAGCCCACCACATAGGGCCTGTTGCAGGTAGTGGAGCGGCGTCCGTTGCCGCTAGTTGTCAGCGAGTAGTGGGATCGTGCAGCACCTGCCGCAGGGAGCGGAGCAGCATCATAGCTGTTGACACAGCCTGTCAAAGAGTAGTGGGATCGTGCAGCACCTGTCGCAGGGGGAGGTGGAGCCGCACGGAATCCGCTACAGGAAGTGGAACAGGATCTTGGCAGTTATTGTTATCCGCCAAGGGACACGGATCTGTTGATCAAGGCTCGGCAGCGGTCGGAGTTCGGCCTTTGCAGGAGTCCGGGAGGAGTCCCCCCTTCAGTTGAGGTCATGGGTGGGGTCCGGCTCCAGCAGCCGATACCGAGGTCGGAGACTGAGGTCAGAGCCCGGCTCCCGTAGGAGTCCGGTTGGAGCCGTTCTGCTGTCGATGGAGGAGCCCGGCTCCCGTAGGAGTCCGGGCGGAGCCGTTCTGCTGTCGAAGGGGGAGCCCGACTCCCGTAGGAGTCCGAGCGGAGCCGTTCTGCTGTCGATGGAGGAGCCCGGCTCCCGTAGGAGTCCGGGCGGAGCCGTTCTGCTGTCGAAGGGGGAGCCCGACTCCCGTAGGAGTCCGGGCGGAGCCGTTCTGCTGTCGATGGAGGAGCCCGGCTCCCGTAGGAGTCCGGGCGGAGCCATTCTGCTGTCGAACTCGGCCGCGGGTATTTTATACCCAACAATATTCTTAATGATCTTAGGCATATAATATTAGTTTTCTAACTCAAAGATCTTTCTAAAAGGTAACTTCAACATATATATCCATACAACTTCTGCTTGGATGGACTCTCCTCTAGCATCGTAGAGCTTGAAGTCATCCTTCTTCAATACACTAATATTCTACAGCCCCTGTAATGACTTGCATATATGAGAATCGCCAGCAGTATCCAATACCCAAAAATTTGAATTAGAAGAACTTAATGACAAAATTGTATGTATCTCATACATATCTTTTAGTATATCTCTTGCACCAGCTTTTACAATTGCAAGATAAGACTTGCAATTCTTTTTTCAATGTCCTACCTTGCCGTAGTGAAAGCAGGTACCTTATTTGAAGACTTTCTTTTCCTTTTTCTTCATCTTGCAACCCTTAGGATTCAATGCTTTCTTTGAACCCTTAAAGCCTGATTTTTTTCTTAGAGATTTTATCCATAAGAAGAAGCGGATCCTTTTTCTTTTTAATATGGCTCTCAGCTATTTTAAGTATGTTTAACAACTCAGACAAGGAGGTATTCAGTTTATTTATGTGATAATTCACAACAAACTGAGCGAATGATTCAGGAAGAGATTGCAGGATCAAATCCTGACTTAATTCTCCATCCATCATAAAACTTAATTGATCCAATCTGGTGATCAAGTCAATGACCTTCAGGACATGATCTTATATGGATGACCCCTCATTCATTCTAGTATGGAATAGCTTCTTAGATATCTCATACCTAGCAGTCCTACTCTGTTTCCATACAACTCTTTAAGATTGAGGAGTATGGATTGAGTATCCATGCTCTCATACTGCCTCTATAATTCATTGCTCATAGAAGCCAGTATGATGCATTTGACAGTTAAACTATCATTCTTCTATATCTTGTATGTGGATATCTCCTCCTCAGTGGTATCATCCCCAATCTCTTATGGTTCAAGGACATCAAGAATATGAGAGAGCTTCTTCTGAGTGAGTACAATCTTTAAATTTTTCAATCAATTTACATAATTGGAATCCATCAACTTGTTAGAATCTAAAATTCTTCATAATGATAATGAAGATGCCATTTGTAGAATTTAATCTACAATGAATAAAGAACATAACATAAGCAAACAACTCATGATGACTTACACAATTAAATAAGATCTTTAGATTTAATTATACCTCTCATTATTTTATTAAACATCATAACCCTCTACTATGATGTACAAAATATATTGTATATCTTTTTTAATGGGATTGAGATCCTAATTTCTCATAATGATCTTATGGTAACACAACAAACCCTTATGAATTCGTAGGTAGGAAACTCTTTCCAATTGCATCTCATGTAATTTTTAATTTTTATCTTGATCTCTAAAATATTATTAGTCCTGTGATAACACAACAAGCTATAATATTTTAGTTAAGTAAGACCATTCATTTCAATAAAGTCAAATTTAAATATTACTGTCTTTGTGGTAACACAACAAAGCAGTATATCCAAAATTATCGTAAGTATCTTTTATGCATCAGGATTATATTATATCAGTCCTTATGATAAGTCTTGTGGTAACACAACAAGCTTGCCATAGTTCATGATGTAATATTAATCTAGCATGAAGGAAGGCCCCTAGTAGTATTTTTAACATTAAAGTTTTTTAATTTCAAGATCGCTTATCCAAATTGGCCAGGTAAGTAGGTGGGGGTCTCCTCATTGCTTTCCTTAGACACCAATA
The DNA here is from genome assembly GCF_000442705.2 of Elaeis guineensis. NCBI lineage: Eukaryota > Viridiplantae > Streptophyta > Magnoliopsida > Arecales > Arecaceae > Elaeis > Elaeis guineensis. The sequence goes on from NC_025997.2 coordinate 75,600,110, forward strand.
AATTGATCAGGTCAGTCAACGAAACCAAGTAAAGAACCACCTTTAGCACTTTTCTAGACACCAATTGATCAATTGATCAAGAATTGGTTAACCCGTAGTTGCTTATCGCTACCACTTAATATAATTTTATGAGGGCTTCATTGGTGTCATGCACATTCTAATTTTATAATACTAATGTACACTAATATATATCAGCATTAAACATTCTATATGTATCAGTGTAACATATGAACATTCATCATCCTAGGACCATCTTGCAACATAACCTCCTTATGCTAGGACAACCTTATATCAGAATGATGAAATGGTGGATCAGATATGCATCAATTCATATCATCATATGAAAGCATAATTCATAGCATAATTAATTTTATAGCATGAATCACAATATGCATCACATGAATATTGTCAATATATGATTGAACCAAACAAAACTGGCTCTGATACCGCTATAGAGTTTCAGGGAGAACATGCACAGCGAAAGCATAATGGATTTCAAAAATTTAAACTAAAAAAATCTAAATATTAAATCTTTAAACCAGCACCTTCTTGATGATTAACAATCATATAAAATATATTCATAACAAAATTTAAGGTATAAAAGAATACCTGCAATGCTTATTCTAAAATTTCGGTAGAACCTCCATCGGGTGCCTAAGTGTTCGCCCTCTAACGGTGATCCACACAGAGCTTTGATCAACACACCAACTCCTTAAGATGATTCCTCCTCCAAATTCTCACTCTGAGAATTTTTTTGGACAGTAGAATCTCAGAGCCTTCTTCTTCTTCTCCTAGCCTTCTTATCTCTACCTTCCTTGTCTCCTTGTCTTTCTTATATCTCTTCCTAGACCCTTATCCTAAGATTGGACTATCCTTACTATTTTAAGACTTATCCTAATAAGGGAAGGAAGAGACTAATTAGATAATAGGGAGAGAGATGTAAGAAAGAAGAGATAAGATAAAAATCTGAATGAAATAAACCTCGGCACGAGACCCCTTTTATAGTTAGCGATGGGATGTGTTCAGATTTATTTTGCACCCTCTCCATGTGACATCTCAAGCCCAACCAGATGTTCTCATGCCCTCTACCAATTTTCCATGCCCATCTGGAAGCAAGTGACACATGGCAAACATCGAAAAAAGAATCCAAGAGTTGCTTCATGTAGAAAGTCTCTTCGAAAAATTTTTTTCGTTATTTTTTCGATGCATCGCGAGGCTTCTTTGGGCTGCATTTCTCTCCACCATTGATCAGTGCTTTTTGGCCATCCAAGGGACCACAAGGGAGGTGCTAACCAGAAGATGGCATGGAGAAAATTAAAATATGAGGGGAGGTGTGACAAATAGATAAGAGTTCTTAACAACATGGACTCTTTCATTAGGCACATGGATGTGGGCGATCAAGGCTTCCTTTTTATCCAAATATTTTTGATAAAATAAGTGATTAAGAGATAGAAAGACTCTTCTATGCCTCTTAATAATCAGATTACAACCATGTATAAAAATTTCACCATACATTAAAATGGATAAAGAAGAAATGTGGTGTCCCATCCATAGGGCACCAACAAATTCTCATGCACACAAAATTATCCTCATGCGCTAGAAAGAAAATATCTGGTGCATAGGATGCTAGGAAGGAGGTGCCATCTTATTAGTTTAATTAGCTATGAGTCAACCCAACTTACGACCAAATCTGATTTGACTTTAATTAGATTTAATTAGCCCAATCTGGAATCAATTTCGAACCTGATTCGAAACAAGGAGATAGGATTTGCAACATATGCTAGCATGTCTATCTTACAAATATGATCTAATCCAATTAAATCTTTGATTAATTTTTTTTGTATGTGATCTATTGGGTTTCAAATCTAGCCAGTAGTGGATTCGAGTGCATATCGATCTGATTTGATTAGAATTTAATCTAACCGATCTAGGTCCAATCGAGCTAATTTGATTTCAGCAATTAGAACACTTTCTAATTGGCAATCGAATTAAACTTTTTAATTTGATCAAGCCTACAAGACAAGATTGATATCTAGCAATGTATCATGTCTACTCGAAAGATATAAAATTTTGATCGAAATATCAAAAATATCCTTCAGTAGAAAGTTATCGTGCAATTCGACCTTGCGATCAACCTGCTGAAAGAAGAGTGCTCTATAAGCCAATCGTAAGTGTGTTGCGATGGGACTTTCTTTAAAATTTTTCAACTCATGAAATAACATTTATTATTTGAGGTATTAATTTATCATATTAGCTGTATCTTAATATGTCTAAGATTATGATGAACCCCAAAGATTAGGATAATGATTTTAGGAGACAAGAATGGGTCATGCTAGTGAGACCTAAAATTTTAAAATCCTAATCATAAATATTCCTGGTCGTAGGAGCATTGAGTCAGAGATCAATGTTTCAGATAGACTGGCACATCCTATGTATGCTCAATGGAGAGAGTGGCAGATCTCACTAGCCACTTGTGTGAGACACTAATACAAGGATGTAGGTTATCATTTGAGAAATGAGTCCACTGAATTGACTCGATGAAAGAGAACAACTAATGGAAGCCCTATTTACATGTCAAAGATGGTTCTCTAAGTGAGAGTTGTGCAAGTGATCCTTAGACCTAAAATCATCATGGAATCTTGTGCACATGAATCCATATTTTGGTTCACACCCAGGCATGGTACTAAGATATGTACGGGGTGTTTTGGATATTGTGGAGTGTGTATGAAGGATGTGAGTAGGTCAATATGGAATCGATCACTTCTAACAAGAGGAGATCGCATCCTGTGTATTCTCAATCCTAAATGACTCAGAAAAGTCTTTTGGCCAAAAGCAGGAAGGAGATTAGAAAGAGTTTCTAATACTTCTTCATTGGAGTCATTATTGGTTAATTGAGAATTGATATGAATATGTGTTTGAGTTTGACATGATTCCATACTCATAAATATATTCAGGGTGCAAAGATGATCGAAGGATTGAATTGCATGGTAATTTACTACTGAGGGGTAGATTTGGTATTTTTACTAAATTTCATATCTTTTGGGTAGTCATGATACGTTGCTAGACGTCAATCTTGACTTGTAGATTTTTGACCAAATTAAAGAGTTTAATTCGATTGCCAATTAGAAATGATTCTAATTATTGAACTTGGGTTAGCTCGATTGGATCAAAATTGATTAGATTGAAATCTAATCAAATTTGATCAACTTATATCCGAACCTACTACTGACCAGATATGGAACCCAATGGGTCACACACATATAGAATTGGCCAAAGACCTTTTTGAAAATGGTTGATTGAAATTTTGGATTCAATCAGGGTTCCGATAAGCATGCTAGCACGTGTGGAAACCCTTGCTTCTTTGGAGATCGATTTGGTCCCATCCCTTGTTAATTAGCTAGCCCAATTTGGTAGATATTTGGGTTAGGTCATATCACCTAGAAGCAGCCCAAATTGGAGCACTACATCCCATGTTAACACCAATTATGAAGAGTCCAAGTTGTGGTGGACTCTTGGTGCAAAACAGGTTCTGCATACAAGTATTGGCATGGGTAGAAGAAAAAATATTATTTTTTATGAGAATAAAATTATGTGTAGTAGCTCAAATCACCCTCCATCCTCTGATACATATCTTAAAGCATGAGATATATTTTTTCTAAAATTTTTGTGGAAGAGAAAAAATTGAAAAATGAAAGATGTCTCGCCCGTGCACACAGAAGCATCGCATCTCTCTATGATTTGGAGAGTCCTTCTCCCTATCAAATACTTTTATATTGGAACAATTTTTGATGATAACATTTTACATTTGATAGAATATTTTTGATAATTTTTCTAAAATTTTTCCAGACTTATCTGGATGCCGCACGGATGCCATAAGTCGGTCCTGATGCCTGCACGCGTGGTGATCAGCACTCGTGTGAAGAGGTGCAAGCATATCATCCTTCCATAAGAATTTTATCACTATTTTTGATTTTTTGGAATTAAAATTGAATCCTCAATCCACATAGATTTTTGAATATTTTTTTTTTGATTTGAGAAGGGATATGAAAACATCCCTTCTTTGGTTGCACGCGTGCAGACCAGGGTACTAATCGACGTATCATGGATAAGAGTCCTTCTGCTTGAAGGAGCTCCTATCTCTGATAATCAGATTAGATAAGCCTTTTGGGATAAGGCATGTCCCTCTCTTTTGACATCTCTCTGGTGGCTATAAATAGGCTGGAGCGCTGGGTATCCGATGAATCTGAAAGAGGGGTTTCCAATTTCACTCCTGTTGCTCTCCTTTCTTTCTTACAACCTATCTTAGTTTTAGGACAAGGCTTTGGGATTTAAGATAAAGCTTTATCTAGTCCTAACAAGGGTTGTAAGGGTTATAAAGAAAGAGAATCAGAAGTTTAGAGGAGGTTCTAAGAGGATGAGGTCAGGTTTTTGAAGAAACTTGATCGGTACGAGGCTAGTTAAGTTCTAAGGGCTAGAACTCTTGAAGCAAGGTGAAGAAGGAGCGTTGTCTTTGGTTCAATTTTTGCATGGATCACCATTGGAGGGTGGACACTTGGATGTTTTATAGAAATTGAGATTAGCACTATAGGTATTCTTCTTATCTTAATTTATATTTATTATGCTTTGATTATTATAGTCAAGAGTTTTTGGGCATTAGGGCTCTGGTGCATTAGGTATTTTGAACGAAAATTTTAAATACCTAACCCTTCCGCTGTGCCACCGAAACCCAACAATGGTATCAGAGCCTATCTTGATTTATGTAATCAAAGATTAAATTATTATCTTGATTGTGATCAAGCATGAGTTTTTGGTTTGGTTCAAGTCGGGTCAAGGGTGGAACCCGATTGAACATCCAAACCCTATCATGTCTTAGAGATATGTTTTAAATATAAAATGCATGATGTATGTGTAGAATTTTCTTAATAGCTTAGTACACTAATTGGAGTTCATCACTAGGCCATCCAGTCATAAGAGCAAGTAGAGTTCAGAGACCCTCTCTTTCTATTCAATAGGGTACTCTTATGGCGTGTAGGGGTGCCACTGTGATGTTTCAAGAAGAACAATCATGAAAAAAGAGTTTTATATTCATGCATATATGATATGCTTAAGACATTTAGTTATAATCATATTGTATGATTCTGCTTTCATATCTTAGAGATATGATAAGATGCCATAATTAGTTGTTATGATTATTAAGATACAACTATTATAGTGCATTCTTGTGATAGATTGAATTAGGATATGTTTGAGACCATTAAAGTTCTCATAAAAATTATATTAAGTCATAATGTTGTGAATTAGAAGCTGACCTATTTTTTTGAATCGATTAATTAATTGGTATCTAAGGAGTGTTTCAAGTACGATGGTTATTTAATTGGTTCCATTGCTGATATGGCCAATTTTATTGGTGTCTAAGAAAAGCAATGGGGGGACCCCCATCAATCTTAACACTTTCCTGGCCAATTAGATTAGTTTGAATCTTGAATAAAGGTAGCTTAGTGTTTTAAACACTACTAACGGCCTTCCTTCATGCTAGGTTAATGTTACATCATGAACTATGGCTAGTTTGTTGTGTTACTATAAGGCTTGTCATAAGGATTGATATAACATAATCCTGGTGCATAAAAGATGCTTACGATAATTTTAGATATACTACTTTGTTGTGCTAACACAAGGACAGTTATATTCGATTTTGACTGTGTTAAAATGAAGGGTCTTACTTAACTAAAATATTATAGCTTGTTGTGTTAACACAAGGCTAATAATGTTTTAGAAGCCAAGAGAAAATATTGAGAATTGCATGAGATGTAATTAGAAAGAGATTCCTACCTATGAACTCATAAGGGTTTGTTGTGTTAACACAAGATCATTATGAGAAATTAGGATCTCAATCTCACTAAGATAAATATAAAATATATCTCATTTACCATAGGAGAGAGCTATGGTATCTGATAAAATAGTGGGAGATATAACTAATTTTAAAAGTCCTCATCTATTTATGCATGTGAAACATGAGTGGTCTGCTTATACTATTATTTTATATAGATTTAAGTCTATATTATGACTTCTTTATTTTCACCCCATGATACAATAAATAAAACTATGTGGACTGATACAACTATGTGGATTGGTTGAGGAACTTACAAATTAAGTTTATATTAGAAAAAAACTTCGATATTCTGGATATTTCTGATCTTAGTTTGGTCACTAATAATGAGAAGATAATGATGTTCATATGGATATTATTTGTGGCAAATTTGAAAATTGAGAGTATAATTACAAGAATAATCTTGTAAGATTGAAGTAGGGTGCAAGTGTAACATCAAAAGGTGTGTATATGATACAGACCTATTTTTTATTGAGTGATTCAAATTTTGATATTTAGGTATTGGATACCACCTATGGATTGCACTTTTGTAGTTCATTACTGCAACTACAGAATATCAAAGATCTGAAAAGAGGTAACCTTGAGCATTATGGTGCAAGTGGAGAGTCCATTAGTGCAGTGGCTGTGGGAACCTGTATGCTTGATTTACCTTCGGGCAAAACTTTAGAATTAAAAGACTGTTATTACATACCAAAGATCATTAGAAATATTATTTCTATATCTTTGTTATTAAAACAAGATTATGAAATAAAGCTAATGGAAAATAGATGCTTCATTTTTTTTTCTAATGAATTTTATGGTAGTGGTTATATTGATAACAATCTTTTAATTCTTGCACTCAATAAAAATATTTTTTATATTGAAAAAAATATGAAAAGAAAGAGAGAAAATGTGAATGTCACATATCTCTGGCATTGTTGCTTTGGTCATATTAGTGAGTCAAGGATAAACAAGTTATATAAAGAAGAATTTTTTGACCCAAATGATTATGTATCATTGGAAACTTATAAATCTTGTCTCATGGATAAGATGACCAAGATTTTATTTTCTGGATATGGAGAGAGGACAGGTGAATTGTTAGCTCTAGTACGTATAGATGTATATGGACTGATAACAACTCAGGCCAGAAGAAGATACTCCTATTTTATTACCTTTACAGATGATTTATTAAGGTTCGGATATGTGTATCTTATGAAACATAAATTTGAAGCTTTTGATAAGTTCAAGGAGTATCAAGGTATGGTCAAGAAATAAATTGAAAAAAAGTATCAAGCTTCTTCGATCTGATCAAGGAGGAGAATACTTATCCATTGAATTTCTTGATCATCTTAAAAGTAAAGGTATTCTCTCTGAATGGATCCCTCCTAATACACCTCAGTTAAATGGTGTAGCAGAAAGAAGAAATCGTACTGTGATGGATATGATGCAGTCTATGATATACTTCATTGATCTCTCAATATCTTTCTAGAGTTAATGCCCTAGAGACTGCCACATATATATTAAACAGAATGCCTTCAAAGCCTGTTGCAAGCACTCCATATGATATATGGAATGGAAGGAAGCCTAATCTTAAACATCTTAAGACTTTGGGCTATTCTACTTATGTCAAAAATATTTTTGGACATAAGCTTAATGCTAGATCAAATAAATGTAGGTTTGTAGAGTATCTTAATGAAATTAATGAATATTATTTCAACCATCCTACTGAACAAAAGGTGTTTGTTAGTAGGCACGCCACTTTCTTGAAATATGAATTTATCCAAGAAGGAGGCAGTAGGAGGAATATTGAATTTATGAAAGTTCATGATCTACAAACTGATCTAGAAATACCAGTGGTTGGACCACAAAAAGATTTTCAATCAAAAGTACCCAAGGATGAGATACATCCACTATACACACCTTCTCTCCGAAGGTCAGATAGAGTGCGTCAAGCAACTCTGAGATATAATTTTGTTATTGAGAATAACAATTCTATTAACATCATTCAGGATGTTGATCCACTAACCTATTTAGAAGCTATCATGAGCAGAATCTTAGACAGATAGCTGGAAGCTACGAAATCTGAGATGGACTTGATGAATACCAACCAAGTGTATGAAGGAAAAACTGGCTTTTTCCCTTGTAGGATCTTCCAGATCTAATGAGATCTGGGGTGAAATTTTTTTTTTTAAAAAAATATCCTACTTTATTTTAGATCTAAGATCTATTAGATCTAATTCTTATTATCTGATATTTAATCTAAAATTAAATCTAAAACTTGAGGATTAGAAAAATATCTCTAGGGTAACTAGATTACCCTATAGATGATCGCAGCAATGCCCGAGGTTCAAAAATAGCCATACAGTCGTCTGGCCTCTACTGGTATCCACTCAAGTAAGATCTGGATCATCTTCCCCTTGTGAATCTCTACTCCAAAAATTAGATCTGGATCTGATCTGAAAGATCTTCAAAAGATCTTCTGAAGCTGGAGCAGCAGCTTCTCGACAAATCCTTACAGCCTTCTGATCAGGGAGCCACCACGCCTTGGACAAGCACCAGATGGATGCCCAACTTCTTGGATGTGAAGAGGGGAGGGAGAGGAGTAGAGGGGATGTAAATAAGTGGAGGGAAATCTTATTTTTGCTGGGTATTGAGCAGATATTCCAAACCCTAGGCGCAGATAAGGTTTAAATAGACCTTGCTGCACCATGCAGTGCCACATCATTCGACCAATCAGAAAATTCCTATTAACTCTGAAAAAATTTTGATTGGTGGAGTGATGTCATCTGATCATATTAGATAAAAACCCCACCAAACCCTCCTACTGTTGGTGCCAACACTGGATAAACACAGTGAGATTAGCGCCCAACAGTTTGAGTCGATCAAGGCATAGAGTCCTCATCTCATGGGACTCTATTTTTATCCTCTTGGGGCGCACGCCCAATCTGATCTTGGCACCCACTTTGAGACCTAATTTAGTAGGTAGACACTCCATAAAAACTCTCCAATAACCTCTTGCCAAGTGGCCTTCAGTTTAAGATCCATAAGTCAACGTTTGATCGATGTCCTAAAACGAAAATGGCAGGTGATAGGAATTAGTAGGTGTTATCTTAAATTCATCTCATAAATTAAAACAAATCCTTTTTGAGCTGGATTGGGTCCAGTCAGACTATGAGAAACCTTCTCAAGATTTTCTGGATGAGTCAAATCATATTTGGCTCAATCGAGATAGAAAAGATTACACGAGGAGAAAGTTAGGCTTAATCATGTGCTAGCACGATTTCCTTGAACCTAATTGGATCTAATCCAAATCAATCGAATTGGGCTAGCTCAATTGATGACATCCAAACCCTAACTCTTATTTGTATGATGTAGTTAGGTTCATTTTCATATGGTAATGAGATATGTCATGATCTCATCATCGATATCATCAAAACTCCTTTGAATGGACCAGAACTCTTCTGATTCAGACAATTAGAATGATCGATCATCAAGATCATTCTAATTGCTCTCAAAATTCACCAGTGACATCTTGCAGTATATGGTGACAACCCATCTGAAATAAAGATGAACCTCTCAGTGCAGCTACCCGTGTGATTGAGTTCTTCTATCATGAGTCCTGACTGAATTAGGGTTAAGGTGAACTCGTCAAATCCAACATCAGTCATATGATCAATCGATCGATCCGAGTTCGATGTGAAACCTCAATGGAAAACTCTTTTCTATTATTTCACTCTGCCATGGCCATGGGCTTAAGGACTCGATATTTCGATCATCATAGGACTACTCCTCTTATCTTTCGAGTTTGATAGATCCCATCTTGGTGCAATCTGGTTCCTACAATGAATATGCAACAGCCAACATACACCTCAAGATTCTGAATGGCTAAGAGATTGAGTTATGGTGTAGTCAAACTATAACACACTCAAGGTAAACTGTCGATGTACCTCAGGTCAAAGAACTAGACACATAGCTGCAGCATCGAGCTAGTCATCGACGAGAAGATAGATTTCCTTATGACTGCTCGAGGTGGTCACGTTCAGTACTCTCATTCTCAATGAATACTTGTACTCTCACTTCGATGTCTCTACACCATAGACTCAAGACACATCTACCCTAAGGAAGCGATCGTACACCAACCTTCTGGATCAATCACCATCCTCGTGATGATCCTATGGTCAGGAGTTGTTTATGAGTTAGTTATGTAAATTCATGCCTTAAATTTTTAACTCTTGAAAATATGAATTAACATTCCTACTAACTCAAAGGATATATCACAGACATAATGTACACAATGTGATAGTAGAATAAATTTTTTATTCATTTATAGTCAAAATTATAAATTTATCCTTACATTTATACAGGAATGTGTCAGCCAATCTAGCATCTAGGGCACACATCTAACAAACTCCCACTTGACCTAATGCGAATTGGCTACATATCTAAGTCCTATCTTTTCAAGGTGGGCTTCGATCTTCTGCTGGCCTAATGGCTTTGTTAGTGGGTCTGCCATATTCTCTGTGGAGTCGACTCTCTTAACCTCGACATAACTTTTTTCGAGGTAATCACGGATCAGATGGAATCACCGCTCAATATGCTTAGACTTCTGGTGGGACTTTGGCTCCTTAGCTAGAGGTATGGCACCATTATTGTCGTAGTAAAGGGGGATGGCATCCGATGACATCACTCCAAGCTCTGCGGCAAACTTCTTGTACCAGAATGCCTCCTTTGTAGCTTTCGATGTAGTAATATACTCTACCTTCATGGTGGAATCAGCAATCACCGTCTGCTTGAAACTCTTCCAGCTAACTGCACCACCATTACAAATGAACAGACTCACAGATGTCGACTTTCGATCATCTATATCAGACATAAAGTTTGAGTCTGTAAATTTTTGAACCTGGAGTTCTCCATTCTCAAAGACTAAAAACATATCCTTAGTCCTTCTCAAGTACTTAAGAATACATTTCACAAAAGTCCAGTGCTCTTCGCCTGGATTCGACTGATATCTGCTTGTGACACTTACAGCATGGGCTATATCAGGTCGTGTCATAGCATGACATATATGAGGCTTCCTATCACCGAAGCATAAGGGATCTTGCTCATGCGTTCAATCTCTTCAGGTGTCCTAGGGCACATCTTCTTGGAGAGATGAATGCCATATCTAAAAGGTACTAAACCTCTTTTGGAGTTTTTCATGCTAAACCTTTTTAGCACCTCCTCTATGTACATCTTTTGCGAAAGTCCCAACATCCTATTTGGTCTATCTCTATAGACCTTAATACCCAGTATAAAGGATGCCTCTCCTAGATCTTTCATAGAGAACTCCTTAAACAACCATATTTTGACTGAGATCAACATGAAAATATCATTCCCAATCAGGAGGATATCATCTACGTACAGTACGAGGAAGACAACTGCGCTCCCACTGACCTTCTTAAACACACATGATTTCTCTTCATTCTTGATGAAACCAAATATTTTGATCACATCATTGAAATGAGTATTCCAGCTATGAGATGCTTGCTTAAGTCCATAAATGGACCTTTGCAGCTTGCAGATCTTGTGATTATCATCACTGGATGTGAAATCAAGCGGCTGTTCCATATAGATATCTTCCTCAAGATATTCATTTAAGAATACCATTTTCACGTCCATCTGCCATATTTCATAATCGAAATAGGCTGCAACAGCAAGTAATATGCGGATGGATTTTAGCATGGCTACGGGTGAGAAGGTATCCTGATAGTCAATGCCTTCGCACTGACTATAACCTTTCGCTACGAGCCTAGCCTTGAATGTCTCCACATTCCCATCTGCACCTATCTTTTTCTTGAAGATCCATTTACACCTAATAGGTACAATACCTTCAGGTGGATCTACAAAGGTCCAGACTTGGTTTGAGTGCATCGAATCAATTTCTGATCTCATTGCCTCTAACCATTTCTCGGAGTCGATATCTGATATCACCTCGTCATAGATCTTGGGGTCATCACCATGAGTTTCATTTCCCGTGAGGAATATTTCTTCTACTTCCTCTTATGTAGTACCTAAGTACCTTTCAGGAGGATGAGAAATCCTAGTCGATCTACGAGGTGGAAGAGATTGTGTTAGGACTGGTTCTAATTGATTTGGTTCCTCAGGTTCCTTAGCTCGTTGCTCTTGGGAGACATTCTCCTTGAGCTTAATTATTCTTTCGATGTTACCATCTTGAATAAACTATTTTTCAAGAAAAATAGTATGTCGATTCACAATCACATTGTGATCTTCCAGAATATAAAAATAGTATCTTAATGACTCTTTAGGATATCCTATGAATCGATCTCTAAAAGATCTGAACTCTAACTTGTCCGCCTGCTGTCTCTTGACATGAGCCGGACAACCCCAAATTCTAAGATGACTCAGACTTGGCTTTTTACCACGCCATATCTCATATGGTGTGGTAGGAATGATTTTAGAAGGAATCATATTCAATACATATATTGCTGTCATAAGACAATGTCCCCAAAAAAACTCAGGGAGGTCTGTGAAGCTCATCATGGAACGGACCATATCTAATAGGGTCCAATTCCTCCATTTTGAAATCCCATTGAGTTGTGGCATTCTAGGTGGAGTCCATTGAGAGACTATGCCATTGTCCTTAAGATAGTCTAGAAACTTCTGACAAGGTATTGACCTCCTCCATCTGATCGAAGAACCTTAATGGGCTTTCCTGTATGTTTTTCTACCTCATGCCTGAATTTTTTGAACTTTTCAAAGGCTTCAGACTTGTGTTTCATTAGAAATACATATCCATACCTAGACATATCATCGATGAAGGTAATGAAGTAGACATAGTTGCCTCTAACCGACACATCAAATGGGCCACACATATCTGTATGTACTAGGGCAAGTAGATCTGTGGCCCTTTCCCTATGTCCTGTAAAAGGAAGCTTGGTCATTTTGTCTTGAGGGCATGATTCACAAACTGGATATGACTCGAAAGTCAACAGACTCAATAGCTCGGATTTCTCCAATTTGTTAATCCTGTCTTCTGCTATATGACCTAACCTTAGGTGCCACAGATACCTATCATTTAAACTATCTCTAGGCCTTTTAATTCCTATGGCATTCACATTTTGCTCGATATAAAATACAGATACATCAATATGTAGCTGATAGAGATCATTAATAAGAAAACCATTTGTAACTTTATTATTTTCATAAAATATGTGACAATGGTCCTTATGAAAGCTAATCACATAGCCTTCTTGTGCTAAACATGAAACAGAAATCAAATTCCTGCTTGCTGCGGCACATAATAACAATCTCTAAGAACTAAATCTAATCTTAACAGTAATCACAGAGGGTAGGTTCCTACGGCTACAACAGCAACTCTTGCTTCGTTTCCAACACGTAGGATTATATCCCCATCCCTCAGCCTCCTGCTCTCCTCAAAATCCTGTATAGAAGTGCACAAATGAGCACTAGAACCAGAGTCAAGTACCCAACTGAATGCAGAGAAAACCGTAAGATTAGATTCTATAACGAGCATACCTTCAGAAGGACCATCCTTCTTGTTCTTCAGGGTGGCCAGGTACTGAGGATAGTTCCTTTTTCAATGGCTGTCTGAATTGTAGTGGAAACATTTTCTTTTTTCAGCAGCCTTCTTCTTCAGTTCCGTCTTCTTCCTTTTTTCATCCACCTTCTGCTTCTTCGCAGACTTTTTCTTTTTTCCAAAAGACTTTCTCTTAGAAGAAGTCTGCTCCACAGTAAGGAATGAGCCTTCTGAACTCTTCAAAGAAAGCTTAGCCGTAACCAACATGTTCATTAACTCAGCCAAGATACACTACATCTTATGCATATGGAAGTTCATGATGATTTGACCATATGCATCGGACAAGGACTGAAGGATCATATCAATCTGAAAATCTCTGTCTAAGATGACACCGAGCTTCTCAAGCTCCTCAAGGTCCTTGATCATTGACAAATAATGATCTTGGACTGACTGCCCATCACGTATTTTAGCCTTAAAAAGTCTTTGGCAGACTTGATACTTGGCTGCTTGACTTTGTTCACCAAACAACTCTTGTAGGTGAGCCAATATTTGATGAGTAGTCATAATATTCTCATGCTGGCGTTGCAAGTCATTAGACATGGCACCCAACATGTAGTACCTGACTTTGTTATTGTTATCCATCCACTTTTTCAGAGACACTCTCTGTTTAGCAGTCGGACGTGCTGGTATGGCAGGTGGGTCCTGGTCCAAGACATGAGTCAGTTTTTTGAAACCCAGAATAATTTTGTAGTTCCTCAACCAGTCCTTGAAATTTGATCCAGTCAATCTGTGGGTGTCTAGTATTTTGGTCAGGGGGTTGGACGCAGACATGTTTCTTGTAGAGAGTAAAAAGTTTCTAGTTAGATTTTGTAATTAGACTTAACCAATTTATTTAAGAGTTTTATTTTTAAACAAATTAGGCTCCCACTATTTTTTCAGATCCCTACACTTCCTAGGTAGAGATGTGAAAATCTCTATGATTAGTGTTTCTAGTGGGTGGTGCGGTCTCACCGACTGGCTCACCACCTCAGCTAATAATTATTGGTGATGGGTCAACCGATGAGTGGATAACTTTTGTCCAATGATTCTTTAATCATGGTGCACCCAAAATTTGGTCTCTAATTCATGAAGCTCACCGTGCCCAGAATATTGCTCCAATCCTTAGTTAAGTCAGACCCACCATTTGCACGAACTAGATTCCTGATTGAGTCCCTCACTATATCTGAAATATTGAGCACAACCCATCCTCTAATCCGTAGCATCCAATGCCTAATGGACATGGTTGCATCTTTTTGGTGCAACTGAACTACTGTAACCAGTCGAGAACAATCAACCCCGGGAAGGGCCCGCACATCCACAATGGTGGAAGACCTTAGACTTAATATTTTTTTAGAAAGATTTAATTTAGGTATCATTAAACTTGACTTGATATAGTCATAATAATTATGATTAACCTAGTGGCATGGGTTAGCTTGAATTGTTAGTCACCTCAAATCAAAACTGGGTCGACACATATGGCCAGGTAAGTGAGACTGGTGGAAGGGATATGCCATTAACTCGACAAGAATGCATTCGAGTCGAGTAGCTCCCAATTAAAATCATTCGGTCGCATTTGCCCAACTTACCTTAGACACCAAATTATCGAACCAGAACCAATTGGGTTAGTCTACAATCCAGGCTTTAACCACTGAGCCAAATTAGGTCTTAACTTGATCGAGTCACATATGAATGTGATTCAACCTTCACCTAGACTTAATCCTATTAGGCTGGTCAATTATTAGCTTTCATGATCCCACCTAATCAACTTTTGATTCGGTTTGATCAACCGCTAGACCTAATTGAGCTACCCAAGCCCGAACCCAATTTTATGAAAATGACTTAGATTTGAAATTTTCAATTTTAGACCTAATTAAATTTCATAAGCTTAATTCATTAATTAAGTCTTGGGTTCATAAATAAAACATGTAAAATAAATCCTAGGGTTTCAGGATCTAGGGTTTTACAGAAAAGTAAATTTTGATTTCTGATTAAGGATGAACGTGCAGCACCCCTACACGCCATAAGAACACCCCATTAAATGAGAGGAGAGGGTCTTAAACCCTACTTTATTCTTATGATCGGACAGCCATGAGGAACACCATAATCAGAAATATTAATTTAAACTACAAAACTAGTTAGATCTAAGTTACATATCACATATATAATTTCAGATCTAACTTATACATGCTTTGCATATATCTCATGTATTAAAATCTGATCTAATTAGTATGCTTTCAGATCTGATACATCACATATAACATCTAAAAAATATGATTTAAATTAAATTATTCAATATAAAATCTATTCTAGACAGTTACTAGAACAATTCTACAACTAGTCTAGGCATGCAATAGATCAATCTTATGTATTAATTAAATTTTATTTTTTATTTTTTGATCTGAATATAACATTAATAACATCAAAAAATTATAGAATAAATTAGATCTAATTTATATTTTAATCATATTAAAATATAAAACTATAAGACTATTCATAGATTAAACTACTCCTAGTCTAGTCATGCATCTAATACATGTTAGATCTACTTAGATTTAATTTTAATTCTTTTTGATTTTAGATCCTATCATATTTGATGTGATATCTAAAATCTATTAATATCAAATAAATAAAAATAAAAGTCAGATCTAAATTAGATCTGAAATAGAGCCATCAACCTGTCTCTGATATCAGTTGAAGGAAAAATCGGCTTTTTCCCTTGTAGGATCTTCCAGATCTAATGAGATCTGGGGTGAAATATTTAAAAAAAAAATATCTTACTTTATTTTAGATCTAAGATTTATTAGATCTGATTCTTATTATCTAATATTTAATCTAAAATTAAATCTAAAACTTGAGGATTAGAGAAATACCTATAGGGTAACTAGATTACCCTGTAGATGATCGTAGCAATGCCCGAGGTTCAAAAATAGCCACATAGTCACCTGGCCTCTATCGGTATCCATTCAAGTAGAATCTAGATCATCTTTCTCTCGCAAATCTTTGCTCCAAAAATTAGATCTGGATCTGATCTGGAAGATCTTCAAAAGATCTTCTGAAGCTAGAGCAGCAGCTTCTCGACAAATCCCTGCAGCCTTCTGATCAGGGAGTCACCACGCCTTGGACAAGCACCAGATGGATGCCCAACTTCTTGGACATGAAGAGGAGAGGGAGAGGAGTAGAGGGGACATAGAGAAGTGGAGAGAAATCTCATTTTTTCTGTCTATTGAGTAGATACTCCAAACCCTAGGTGCAGACAAGGTTTAAATAGACCCTGCTATGCCATGCAGTGCCACATCATTCGACCAATCAAAAAATTCTAATTAATTCTAAAAAAAATTTGATTGGTGGAGTAATGTTATTTGATTATATCAGATAAGAACCCCACCAAATCCTCCTATTTTTGGCACCAACATTGGATAAACATAGTGAGATTGGCGTCCAACAGTTTGAGTCGATCAAGGCATAGAGTCCTCATCTCATGGGACTCTATTTTTATCCACTTCGGGTGCACGCCCAATCTGATCTTGGCACCCACTTTGAGGCCTAATTTAGTAGGTGGACACTCCACAAAAACTCTCCAGTGATCTTTTGCCAAGTGGCCTTCAGTTTAAGATCCATAAGTCAACGTTTGATCGATGTCCTAAAACGAAAATGGCAGTTGACAAGAATTAGCAGGTGTTGTCTTAAATTCATCTCATGAATTAAGATAAATCTTTTCTGAGCTAGACTGACTCCAGTCAGACTGTGAGAACCTTCTCAAGATTCTCTGGGTGAGTCAAATCACATTTGGCTCAGTTGAGATAGAAAAGATTACACGAGGAGAAAGTTAGGCTCAATCGTGTGCTAGCACGATTTCCTTGAACCTAATTGGATCTAATCCAAATCAATCAAACTGGGCTAGCTCAATTGATGACATCCAGACCCTAACTCTTATTTGTGTGACCTAGTTAGGTTCATTTTCATATGATAATGAGACATGTCGTGATCTAATCATCGACATCATCGAAACTCCTTTCAATGGACCAGAACTCTTCTGATTCAGACAATTAGAATGATCGATCATCAAGATCATTCTAATTGCTCTCAAAATCTACTAGTGATACCTAGTAGTATATAGTAGAAACCCATCAAAAATGAAGATGAAGCTCTCGATGCAGCTATCTGTGTGATTGAGTTCTTCTATCATGAGTCCCGACTGAATTAGGGTTAAGGTGAACTCATCAAATCCAACATCCGTCATATGAATCAATCGATCGATCAGAGTCTGATGTGAAACCTCAATGAAAAACTCTTTTCCATTATTTCACTCTACCATGGCCATGGGCTTAAGGACTCGATCTTTTGATCATCATAGGACTACTCCTCTTATCTACCGAGGTTGATAGATCCCATCTTGGTGCAATCTGGTTCCTACAATGAATATGCTACAGCCAACATACATCTCAGGGTTCTGAATAGCTAGGAGATCGAGTTATGGTGTAGTCAAACTATAACAGACTCAAGGTAAACTATCGATGTACTTCAGGTCAAAGAACTAGACACATAGCTGCAGCATCGAGCTAGTCATCGATGAGAAGGTAGATTTTCTTATGACTGCTCGAGGTGGTCACGCTCAGTACTCTCATTCTCAATGAATATTTGTACTCTCACTTTGGTGTCTCTACACTTTAGACTCAAGACACATCTACCCTAAGAAAGTGATCGTACACCAACCTTCCAGATCTATCACCATCCTCATGATGATCCTATGGTCAGGAGCTATTTAAGAGTTAGTTATGTAAATTCATGCCTTAAATTTTCAACTCTTAAAAATATGAATTAACATTTCTACTAACTCAAAGAATGTATCACAGACATAATGTACATAATGTGATAGTAGAATAACCCTTTTATTCATTTATAGTCAAAATTATAAATTTGCCCTTACATTTGTACAGGAATGTGTCAGCCAATCTGGCATCTAGGGCACACATCTAATAGTGTAGACCTTGGTTGATGTACCTGAGGGTGTGACCCCAATAGAGTGCAAGTGGATCTTCAAAAGGAAGATCAGAGTAGATGGCCAGGTAGAAACCTACAAAGCTAGGTTAGTGGCGAAGGGTTTCAATCAAAGGCAAGAAATTGACTATGATGAAACTTTCTCATTAGTGGCTATGCTCAAGTCCGTCCAAATTTTGCTTGCTATAGCAGCATACTACGATTATGAAATCTGACAGATGGATGTCAAGACCATTTTTCTTAATAGTAATCTAGAGGAAGAGGTCTATATGACTCAGCCAAAGGGATTTATCTCAAGTGGGAGAGCAAATCAAGTATGTAGGCTAATGAGATCCATCTATGGATCGAAGCAGATTTTGAGGAGCTAGAACATCCGATTTGATATGACAGTCAAAGAGTTTGGCTTTATGAAAAATATGGATAAACCATGTGTATATAAGAAGACAAGTGGGAGTGTTATTGTCTCCTTGATTTTGTATGTCGGTGACATACTGCTCATTGGGAATGATATCCCAATGATGCAATCGGTCAAAACTTGGTTATCAAATCAATTTTTCATAAAAGACTAGGGTGAAGCATCCTATATACTGGATATAAAGATCTATAGAGATAGATCTGAAAAGATGTTAGGCTTATCCCAATCATGGTCCATAGACCTCATATTAAAGAGATTTAATATGGAGGCAAGTAAGAAAGGTTACTTGTCTGTAAGTTATGGTATACGTCTCTCTAAGAAAATATGTCTTAAAGATACCAGAAGAGAGGAAAAGGATGAATGAAATCTCTTATGCTTCGGCTGTGGGATCAATTATGTATGCCATGCTATGTACCAAGCCTGATGTAGCTTATACTTTGGGCATAGCTAGTAGATTTCAGGCTGATCTAAGGAAGGATCATTGGAAAGCAGATGATAGCAAATCAATATCAGGGTATGTGTTTATCCTAATTAATGGGGCAGTGAGTTGGAAGAGTTTCAAACAGCAGATAGTAGCTGACTCAACTACTGAGCCAGAGTATGTTGCTGCTAGTGAAGCCATTATGGAAGCTGTCTGGATGAAGAAACTCATTATGGATTTAAGAGTTGTTCCTAAGATTGAAGGATCGATGTCACTCTATAGTGATAACACTGGGATCGTTATTCAAAATAAGAAATCTAGGTCTCATTATAGATCCAAGTACATCCTCAGACATTTCCTTCTCGTTAAAGATAAGATGTTGTCTTTGAACGAGTAGACAGAAAGAACAATATAGTAGATCTATTCACTAAGGCCATACCACAGCAACTATATGATCGCCATCTTAATTGTATGAGATATAAAGATGATTGACTTTAGTGCAAGTGGGACATTGAAAGAAGAGTGCCCTATAAGCCAATCGTAAGTGTGTTGTGATGGGACTTTCTTTAAAATTTTTTAACTCATGAAACAATATTTATTATTTGAGACATTGATTCATCATATTAGCTGCATCTTAATATGTCTAAGATTATGATGAACCCCAAAGATTAGGATAATAGTTTTAGGAGACATGAATGGGTCATACTAGTGAGACCTAAAATTCTAAAATCCTAATCGTAAATATTCCTGATCGTAGGAGCATTGAGTCAGGGATCAATGTTCCAAATAGACTGATATATCTTATGTATGCTTAATGGAGAGGGTGGCAGATCTCACTAGCCACTTGTATGAGACACTAATACAAGGATGTTGGTGCTTATTTGAGAAATGAGTCCACTGAATTGACTCGATGAAAGAGAACATCTAATGAAAGCCTTATTTGCATATCAAAGATGATTCTCTAAGTGGGAGTTATGCAAGTGATCCTTAGACCTGAAACCACCATGAAATCTTGTGCACATGAACCCATATTTTGGTTCATACCCAGGCATAGCATTAAAACAAGTATGGGGTATTGTGGATATGGTGGAATGTGTATGAAGGTTGTGAGTAGGTCAATATGGAATCGATCACTCCTAGTAAGAGGAGATCGCATCCTGTGTATTCTCAATTCAAGATGACTCAGAAAAATCTTTTGGCCAAAAGCAGGAAGGAGACTAGAAAGAGTTTCTAATGCTTCTTCATTGGAGTCATTATTGGTTAATTAAGAATCAATATGAATATGTGTTTGAGTTTGACATGATTCCATACTCATGAATATATTCAGGGTGCCAGGATGATCGAAGGATTGAATTGCACGGTAATTTACCACTGAAGGGTAGATTTAGTATTTCTATCAAATTTCACATCTTCTGGGTAGTCATGATACATTGCTAGACGTCAATCTTAACTTGTAGATTTTTGACTGAATTAAAGAGTTTAATTCGATTGCCAATTAAAAATGATTCTAATTATTGAACTCGGGTTAGCTCGATTGGATCAAAATCAATTAGATTGAAATCTAATCAAATTTGGTCAACTTATACCCGGACCTACTACTGACCAGATGTGGAACCCAATGAGTTACACACATATAGAAATTAGCTAAGGACCCTTTTGAAAAAGGTTGATTAGAATTTTGGATTCAATCAGGGTTCCGGTAAGCATGCTAGCACGTGTGAAAACCCTTGCTCCTTTGGAGACCAATTTGGTCCCATCTCTTGCTAATTAGCTAGCTCAATTTGGTATACATTTGGGTCAGATCATATCACCTAGAAGCAGCCTAAATTGGGGCACCACATCCCATGTTAACACCAATTATGAAGAGTCCAAGTTGTGGTGGACTCTTGGTACAAAATAGGTTATGCGTACAAGTATTGGCGTGGGCAGAAGAAAAAATATTATTTTTTATGAGATTAAAATTATATGTGATAGCTCACATCACCCTCCATCCTCTATTACATATCTCAAAGTATGAGATATATTTTTTCTAGAATTTTTTAGGAAGAGAAAAAATAGGAAAAAGAAGGATGTCTCACATGCGCGTAGAAGCGTCGCATCTCTTCATGATTTGGAGAGTCCTTCTCCCTATCAAATACTATCATATTAGAACAATTTTTGTTGATAACATTCTAAGTTTTATAAGCTATTTTTGATAATTTTTATAAAATTTTTTAAGACCTATTAGGATGCCACATGGATGCCATAAGTTGGTCCTAATGCCTGCACGCTTGGTGATCAGCACTCACATGAAGAGGTGCGAGAATAGCATCCTTTCATGAGAATTTTATCACTATTTTTTATTTTCTAGAATTAAGATTGAATCCTCAATCTATGTGGATTTTTGAGAATTTTTTTAATTTGAGAAGGGATGTGAAAATATTCTTTCTTTGGTTGCACGCATGCAGACCAGAGTGCTAATTGACGTATCATGGATAAGAGTCCTTCTGCTTGAAGGAACTCGTATCTTTGATAATCAGATCAGATAAGCCTTTTGGGATAAGGCATGTCCCTCTCTTTTGGCATCTCTCTAGTGGCTATAAATAGGCCGGGGCACTGGGTATCTGATGAATCTGAAAGAGGGGTTTCCAATTTCTCTCTTGTTGCTCTCCTTTTTTTCTTACAACCTATCCTAGTTTTAGGACAAGGCTTTGGGATTTAAGAAAAAGTCTTATCTGATCCTAACAAGGGTTGTAAGGATCCTAAAGAAGAAGAATCAGAAGTTCAGAGGAGGTTCTAAGAGGATGAGGTCAGGTTCTTGAAGAAACTTGACTGGTACGAGGCTAGTCGAGTTCTAGGGGCTAGAACTCTGGAAGCAAGGTGAAGAAGGAGCGCTATCTTTGGTTCAATTTTTGTGTGGATCACCATTGGAGGGCGGACACTTGGATGCCTTGTAGAAATTAGGATTAGCACTACAAGTATTTTTCTTATCCTAGTTTATATTTATTATGCTTTGATTATTATAGTCAAGAGTTTCTGGGCATTAGGGCTTCCGGTGCATTGGGTATTTTGAATGAAAATTTTAAACACCTAACTCTTCTGCTGTGCCACCAGAACCCAACACCTACATCCCGAATATGACTCTGAATATGAAATGATATCAAATTCAATATCATATTCATATTTCTCTTAATCTTTAATGATGATTCGATTAATGAAATATTAGAAACTCTTTCTAATTTTTATTCTACTTTGATCAAAGACTTTCTGAATCATCAATCGATTAGAGTAAGTAGAATGCGATCTTCTCTTAGCAAAAGTGATCGATTTTATGTTGACCTACTAACAACCTCTATACATATTCTATCATATCTAGATCATCCCATACATGGCTAAGTCATGAATGAGTATGAACCAAAATACAGATTCATGTATATAAGGTTCTATGGTAGTCTCAGGTCAAAAGATTATATGCACAACTTCCACTATAAAAAAATATCTTTGATGGGTAAGTGATTCCATAAGATATTTTCAAGTCAAATCAATTTAGTAAACTCATTCTTTAATGAGCAACTACATCCCTGTATTAGTGTCTCACACAAGTGGCTTATGAGATCAACCACCCTCTCCATTGAGCATACATAGGAAGTATCAGTCTATCCGAAATATTGATCCCCTACTCAATGCTCCTATAACTAAAAATATTTTAAATCAAAATTTTTAAGATTTTAGATCTCATAGGTATGATCTCATCATAACCCTAAAGCCATTGTCCTGATTTATGGAGTTCATCATAATTATTACAAAAGTAAGATGCAGCCTATGATAAAAAATAAATATCTTTTATTTATAAAATATCAATTACATGAGTCTGAAAGATTACAAAAAAAAAATATTAAAATATAAATTTTGATTGGCTTGTAGGACATATTCCTTTCAAGTGCGTGAGTCAAGATGGAATTGACCCCTCTGAATAAGTAGGAGATATGCATTAGTGTATTTTAATTTAGTAAAATCTTGGCCAGGATAATCCATGTGATGGATTTAAAAGGTTGAAATATAATGTAATTGACTATATTAGGGTTGACAATCAAATCCTAGGTCATCTTGACCATTTAGATCAAAGAAATAAATTATACAGTAACCATATGCCAGTAGGTTCTAGAATATTGCTTTGTAATCTTTCGACCTATCCAGACATCGGATCTCATTGCTAGATGATTACATTGATTAGTATAGGAAGTTATTTCTATGCTACCAGCTTAGGTTCAAACCTATGGGATCACATACATTAGAATATTTGATCTGATCTGATGGTTGAAGAGTCTAATTGGATTGTGACTCTAGTGAAGAGTCCCACTGGGACTGGGACTCTGGAGGAGAATCCCACTGGATTGAGACTCCACTATTAATAGAGAATTAATTAGTAATTAGATTTCTAATTGACTCAATTTGATTGAGTAAAGAGCTTTAGATCAAATCTAATTGAATTGGATTTGGTTGACTTAGTTTGTATTTGGTTTGATCAAGCCTAATTGTAAAAGAAATTTGATCCTGATTTGATCAGAATTTGAGCTCAGCTAATTCCTAATCGAGTTAAAAATCTATTATGATAATTGAGCTTCTAATTAGATTAGATTCATTTCTATCATTGGGTTCAAATCAGATTTGATTTGATTTAGAATCAAATTGAAAATGAAAAGTCCAAGCCGACAGGGACTCTATCTCTTATCTTTGCACCACCCTGGACCCACCTTCTCTTCTCAATGCTAAAATGATTTTGGTTAGAGATTATTGGTATGAAGAGAGAGGGCTCAGTAAGAGTAGGTGACAAAGCATGATGAGTCATAGCCTTATCTTCTGTCTAATTTGATTACGATCTAAATTAGAGATAAGGAGATAAGAAGAAAAAAGATTTTTTTATGTTTGGAAACAAGGGTGGTGCCAATTGATTTTTTTCTCATTTTTTTTGAAATATTTTTGGGTGTGAGAAAGACCAGATATCTTTCTCAAGCCATCATCAAATTTTTGAAAATTTGGGATGCCAAAAATTGTTTTAGGCATGAAGTCTTTGGCGCCCTCCCCTTTGCCCCAAAACCCTAATCCCTTCTTATTTAAATGGGGCTCCAATAATGGATGCCCCATGTGATATTCCTTGCTGATTTTATTTTCTACCAGAAGCTCTCTCCCATCTCTTCTTCCTCCTCTAGATCTTCTTCTCCTTTAGAGCATCCAAGAGATCAAAAGAAAAAGAAGAGTCTAGTCTTTGAAGACCCTTGCAAGCTAGTGTTGGGTTCCGGTGGCATAGCGGAAGGGTTAGGTGTTTAAAATTTTCATTCAAAACACCCAATGCACCGGAAGCCCTAATGCCCAGAAACTCTTGACTATAATAATCAAAGCATAGTAAATATAAATTAGGAGAAGAAGAATATCTGTAGCACTCATCCCAATTTCCACAAGACATCCAAGTGTCCGCCCTCCAATGGTGATCCACACGAAATTTGAACCAAAGACAACGCTCCTTCTTCACCTTGCTTCAAGAGTTCTAGCCCATAGAACTCGACTAGCCTCGTATCGGTTAAGTTTCTTCAAGAACCTGACCTCACCCTCTTAGAATCTCCTCTGAACTTCTGATTCTCCTTCTTTAGGACCCTTACAACCCTTGTTAGGACCAAATAAGGCTTTGTCTTAAATCCCAAAGCCTTGTCCTAAAACTAAGATAGGTTGTAAGAAAGAAAGAAGAGCAACAGGAGAGAAATTGAAAACCCCTCTTAGATTCAGTGCCCAGGCCTATTAATAGCCACCAGAGGGATGCCAAAAGAGAGGAACATGCCTTATCCCAAAAGGCTTATCTAATCTGATTATCAGAGATAAGAGTTCCTTCAAGCAGAAGGACTCTTATCCATGATACGTCAATCAGCACTCTGGTCTACGTGCGTGCAACCAAAGAAGGGATGTTTTCACATCCCTTCTCAAATCAAAAAAATCCTAAAAAATTCATGTGGATTGAGGATTCAATTTAGATTTCAAAAAATTAAAAATGATAATAAAATTCTAACGAAAGGATGCTATGCTCGCACCTCTTCATGCGAGAGCTGATCACCACGTGCGCAGGCATCAGGATGACTTATGGCATCCGTGTGGCATCCAGTACTCAAAAATTTTAAAAAATATATATCTCATGCTTTAAGATGCATTCCAGAGGTGGAGGATGATATGAGCTACCACACATAATTTTAATCTCACAAAAAATAATATTTTTTCTTTTGCCCACACCAACACTTGTACGCAGAACCTATTTTGCACCAAGAGTCCACTACAACTTGGACTCTTCATAATTGGTGTTAACATGGGATGCGGTACCCCAATTTGGGCTGCTTCCAGGTGATATGATCTGTCCCAAATGTCTACCAAATTGGGCTAGCTAATTAGCAAGGGATGGGACCAAATTGGTCTCTAAAGGAGCAAGGGTTTCCACATGTGCTAGCATGCTTACCGAAATCCTGATTGAATCCAAAATTTCAATTAACCTTTTTCAAAAGGATCCTTAGCCAATTTTTATATGTGTGTGATCCATTGGGTTCTACATCTAGCTGGTAGTAGGTTTGAGTATAAGTTGACCAAATTTGATTAGATTTCAATCTAATCGATTTTGATCCAATTGAGCTAATCCGAGTTCAATAATTAGAATCATTTCTAATTTGCAATCAAATTAAACTCTTTAATTTGGTCAAAAATCTACAAGTCAAGATTGACATCTAGCAATGTATCATGACTACCCAGAAGATGTGAAATTTGGTGAAAATATCAAATCTATCCTTTACTGGCAAATTATCGTGCAATTCAATCCTTCGATCATCCTTGCACCCTGAATATGTTCATGAGTATGAAATCATATCAAACTCAAACACATATTCATATCGATTCTCAATTAACCAATAATGACTCCAATGAAGAAGCATTAGAAATTCTTTCTAATCTCCTTCCTGCTTTTGGCCAAAAGATTTTTTTGAGTCATCTAGGATTGAGAATACACAGGATGCGATCTCCTCTTACTAGGAGTGATCGATTTCATATTGACCTACTCATAACCTTCATACACACTCCACCATATCCAGAACACCCCGTACATGTCTTAATGCCATGCCTGGGTATGAGCAAAAATATGGGTTCATGTGCACAAGATTCCATGGTGGTTTCAGATCTAAGGATCACTTGCATAACTCTTACTTAGAGAACCATCTTTGACATGCAAATAAGGCTTCCATTAGATGTTCTCTTTCATTGAGTCAATTCAGTGGACTCATTTCTCAAATGAGCACCCACATCCTTGTATTAGTATTTCATACAAGTGGCTAGTGAGATCTGCCACCCTCTTCATTGAGCATACATAGGATGTGCCAGTCTATCTGGAACATTGATCTCTGACTCAATGCTCCTACGATCAAAAATATTTAATATTAAGATTTTAGGATTTAAGGTCTCACTAGCAAGACCCATTCATGTCTCCTAAAATCATTATCCTAATTTTTAGGGTTCATCATAATCTTAGACATATTAAGATGCAGCTAATATGATGAATCAATACCTCAAATAATAAATATCGTTTCATGAGTTAAAAAATTTTAAAGAAAGTCCCATCGCAACACACTTACGATTGGCTTATAGAGCATTCTTCTTTCAATCTCCCACTTACACTAAAGCCAATTGCCTTTGTATCTCATACAATTAAGATGACAATCATATAGCTACTGTGGTATGGCCTTAGTGAATAGATCTGCTATATTGTTCTTTCTATCTACTCGTTCAAAGATAACATCTTATCTTTAACGAGATGGAATCGTCTGAGGATGTGCTTGGATCTATAATGAGACCTAGGTTCCTTATTTTGAATAACGGCCCCAGTGTTATCACTATAGAGTGACACTGGTCCTTCAATCTTAGGAATGACTCTTAAATCCATGATGAGTTTCTTCATCCAGACAGCTTCCTTAATGGCTTCACTAGTAGCAACATACTCTAGCTCAGTAGTTGAGTCAGCTACTATCAGCTGTTTGAAACTCTTCCAACTCACTACCCCATCATTTAGGATAAACACATACCTTGATATTGACTTGCTATCATCTACTTTCCAATGATCCTTCCTTGGATCAACCTGAAATCTACTAGCTATGCCCAAAGCATAAGCTACATCAGGCTTGGTACATAGCATGGCATACATAATTGATTCCACAGCTGAAGCATAAGAGATTTCATTCATCATTTTCCTCTCTTCTGGTGTCTTAGGAACATTCTCTTAGAGAGACGTATACCATGACTTGCAGGCAGGTAACCTCTTACTTGCCTCCATATTAAATCTCTTTAATATGAGATCTATGTACTGTGATTGGGATAAGCCTAACATCCTTTTAGATCTATCTCTATAGATCTTTATACCCAGTATATAGGATGCTTCACCCTAGTCTTTTATGAAAAACTTATTTGATAGCCAAGTTTTGACCGATTGCGTCATTGGGATATCATTCCCAATGAGCAGTATGTCAC
Source organism: Elaeis guineensis (assembly GCF_000442705.2). Taxonomy (NCBI): domain Eukaryota; kingdom Viridiplantae; phylum Streptophyta; class Magnoliopsida; order Arecales; family Arecaceae; genus Elaeis; species Elaeis guineensis. The sequence continues at coordinate 75,627,909 of NC_025997.2, forward strand.
CGACATGCAGAACCAAGAAGACAATAACACTCCCACTTGTCTTCTTATATACACATGGTTCATCCGTATTTTTGATAAAGCCAAACTCTTTGACTGTCATATCAAATCGGATGTTCCAGCTCCTCAAAATTTGCTTCGATCCATAGATGGATCTTACTAGCTTGCGTACTTGATTTGCTCTCCCACTTAAGACAAATCCCTCTGACTGAGTCATATAGACCTCTTCCTCTAGATTACTATTGAAAATCAATCTTGACATCCATCTACCAGTTTTCATAATCATAGTATGCTGCTATAGCAAGCAAAATCCATGTTGCCCAGCTATGCAACCCAAGAGGGGGGGTGAATTGGGTTTCTAAAAATTTTAAGCCCAACAGATTACTTATGAAGATCAAAACAAAGACTTTAATTCAATATTAATTACCTAAAGCAGGAATGCAAGAATATAATAAAGAAATAAAGTGAAGAGATAAAGCACACCACAAACACAAGGATTTATAGTGGTTCGGTGCTAACCTTGCACCTACATCCACTCCCCAAGATCTTACTTGGGAATTTCAATCCACTATCCTTTGTATTCAACCCGAATATAAAACGTCGGAAACTCCGACACTAGCTATCCCAAGCTAGAACACTTATTTTTCGGGTACAAGTAAATCCAAAACACTCCGATTTCAGGTTCGGATCAACCTTTCCTTGTTTTGGAAATCCTCCAAAAATAAGAACAAAAACTCACAAAGAGTTAGAAAATTTAGAGCACAGATTAATACAATAACAGCTCCTTTAAATGAGCGAATATAACAATAAAAGTTTTACTCAAATGAAGAACCCCTTTTTCGGAATTTCTCAAAGTGGATGAACGCTTGAATGCTTGAGAAGAGGTTGATTGTTGATTGAAGATCTCTTGAAAGCTTTGAACGATCTCTAGATCAAGGTTGAAACAATAGGCGTGAAGAATTCTCTCCTTGAAAGATCTTGCTTTTCTCTTTCACAATCTCTCTGGTATATTATGGATCCTCTCACTTTTTCTTTTTGGATTTTTCGTTGATCTCAGGCTTTTTCTTGGAAATTTCGGATCCTTTCTTCTATTCTTCTCTCTCTTTCTCTGCTCCTCGTCTCTTTTGATTTCACGTTTGATCCGCTATTTAATCTGCAATTTCTTTCACCATTTAAAGCATTTTGTAGCATTAGAAGCAAGAGAAAACAATTTAGGTAGATAAAGAGCCGTTAGAGGATTTTTAGGAAGCATAATGGCAATTAAAATGGGCAAAAAAATAGCCGTTGCTGACATTTCCAGTCGCAGGGGTCGACTCATGAGTCGACTCATGCTTCAGGGGTCGACTCATGAGTCGACCTCTGTTGCAAAAACCAGAGAATGCTTTTCTGGAATTTCTTGGCTCAAATTAGCAGGGGTCGACTCATGAGTCGACTCATGCCTTGTGGGTCGACTCATGAGTCGACTCACAGGTCGTGCCAAGCCAGAAAACTAGCGTGCCAAGGAGAATTTTTGCGTGCCAATCAGCTCACAGTGCCATGAGTTGACTCATGAGTCGACTCATGCACTTCAAACCTTCATAACTTCAAGAATATAAGTCCAAACACAATGAAATTTTTACCAATAGATTTCAAATCATTTGTTCTACCAAATGGTACTATCAAATCAGGATTTTAGTAAAATTATGATTTTACCCTTGAAGAGCATAAGGACTTTTTCATTTTAAAATTATTTGTATCCCTTCAATCTGCTTTGTAATCATCAAAATCAATCTAGGAGCAACAATCTCCCCCTTTTTGATGATGATAAAATATTTGAACAAAAATACTTATGTTAATGCATTAATTTCAAAAGAATCCATTATAGGTGTATATGCTTGAAAAGAGTATGATTCTTTTGGCATGTAATATAAATGCAAAAATAGTTTGTCCATTTTCTTAAAGATTTGAAAAGGGTATTAAATCATTTTGAGCAAGAGAAGATAAATAACTTTTGCAATATATCAGAGCAAGAAAAATAATTTTTACAATGATATCAGAAAAGATTTTATAATGTATCGGAGCAAGAAAATTTTATAATATATCAGAGAAAATTTCACAGTGTATTAGAGCAAATGTCAGAGAAAATTTCACACTGTATCAGAGCAAAAAAAATATATATCAGAGAAACTTTCTCACTGTATTAGATCAAATGTTATAATTTATCAGAGAAACCTTCACACTGTATCGGATTAAATTTTATCATGTATCAGAGCAAGTTAAAAGAAATTGTAGGGTGTATCAGAGTAAAACAAATTTCTTAAGTTGTATCAAGGTAAATAAAATTTCAAAAGATGTATCAGAGCAAGTTTGAATTTTGAAATATATCAGAGCATAAAAAAATACTTATTTGCATTGTACTTATGATTTTGCTTTTGATGGATAACTTTTTGTTTAAGTTCTGTCTGATACCAAATTTCGATACCAAATTTCTCAAAGTTTTGTTTAATCTTTCAATCCTTGTTTTTGTTTAATTTCTCCAATACTTGTTTAATTTCTTCAATATTTGTTTTAATCTTCCAATCTTTGTTTTTGTTTAATTTCTCCCCTTTTTCTCATAATTTAGGGTTTTGCTTTTTGTCTAATTTCAATTTTTGTTTTTGTTTAATTTCTCCCCCTTTTTGACATCATCAAACATAGTTAACTCTTCCTTTTCTTTTTCTGAAATATTCTTTATTTTCTTCCTCTTTAGAGTTTTTTACAGATGTTTGCTCCCCCTTAATATAGCAATTATCAACAGCAAACAACAACAAGGAGAAGACAATATTTCAACAAGAAGAAAATATATAACCAAAATATGATCATTACAAAGAGGTAGAAATATAGGTAAAAGATGATTCCATTAATATCATAATTGTTTCAATACATAGTTCTTAAAAATAAAATTCAACCAGCTAATTTCAATACATGGCCCCGAGGTATAGATCCTAGAACAAGATACTAACTCCTAGGACCTAGTAAAGATCAAGATAAGTCAATGATCGGAGTCATCAGATATAGGGTGAGGAGATGATGGATCAGAAGTGCGTCCTCTACCCCGTCTGCCTCTGCCACGAGTAGGAGAGCGAGATGAACTGGGTGGCTGAGAATGCTGAGATGCTAGGGCTGATACCATGAGTCTGATAGAATCAAGTACGTTCAGTGCTCTGAAACAGATTGAAGTAGAGCAGTGAACTGGGTGGTAGCATGCTCACTCGATCCTCGGATCTCTTTCCTCAGTAATTCATATCCACCTTCTAGTGCTCCTCTGAGCCTGCCAGCCTCTGCAGTGAGGTCTGTGACCTCAATAGTAGACTCCTGTGGCTGGGGATGGGCCAATGCAAGGACTTGCCCCTGCAAGTCAAGAACTCTGCCAGTCAGTCTCCAGACTGTGTCTCAAGCTGCTGTATCCTGACGGACTGATCTGAAATCATCTGAAATACAGTGGAGATGTGGGGAGTAATGGTCTGATCAGAAGAGGTAGCTCCAGGTGCAAAAGAAGTACTACTCCACTGGCTAGACAGCAAAGAAGCCACACGCTGTGAAATATGCTCGATCTGATCGTCAGCCAGTCTGAACTCTGAATGAGGTGCTCTGCTCTCTGGCTGATACACTGGTGTGGGCATCCTAGTAAACTCAGAAGGGCCAGCCTCAGTATCAGGAATGAACTGGGTATCTGGTGAAGCTGCCCTGAAGTCATGTACAGGAGAAGATGGACCTTCTTCTTCTACTCTGCCTTCAGTTCTGTCTTCAGCTCTTTCCTTAGCTCTTTCTTCAGAGCCCTTGATCCAACCACCAACAGTCTTTGTAATTCCCATTCGGTGCAGGCTGTGTTGGTTGAAAGTGTCCACATGTGAGAGTTGGTAGGTGCTCCCCCTCACAGCTAACTCCAAACCTCCTGAATACTCTGGTAAGGGCCATACCATAAGGCAAGTGTGCCTTGGATCTGTTCAAAGTTTCTCTCATGGCCTCTATCATAAGTGCGGGGAGGTTTAGGGGGGTCTGAGTGATGACATGAAACATGACACATACATCTCTGCCAGACAGTAAGTCATGTCTACCACTCCTAGGAAAGAAGAGTTTTGAAACTATCTGATGCAGGACCCTCATCTCAATGGACAATAGCTTTGCTTCCAATTTGTTTAAACTTCCTGAAAAAGTTTCTCCTAAGATAATTCTGATCCCTTCTTCTTTAATTGGGAGTTCCATATATGAGTATCCTTCACTAGGCAACTGAAGTATTTCTCCCAATATCCTAGGATCCAAGCATATGTCAATCCCCTTTACATTGAAGTCACTGACCCGTTTCATAATTTAGGTTCTGGTAGAACTCTCTGACTAGATCAACATAGGTGACTTCCTTAAGGGAGCAGTAAAGTTCCCATCCTTGATTTTTGATCTTGGTAGCAAAAGTAAAGCCTTCTTTCTCAAAGAACCGAAAGTCTATGTTTTTCCCGGTTTCTACTTTTCTATCAGAAAGAGGATTTACACTGGGGCTTATTGAGGATTGAGAGGGACCTTGAGCAGGTACTGAAACTGGAGTGGAAACACTAGAAAACTGAGCATGCCTTTTCTTTCGGACAATTTCCTCAGGCTCTCGGATTGATTTCCTTCTTTGGGAAAGTTTCATTTTTGGAGCCATATCCAATAAAGTAGCAGACAAGGAGACTTGAATTCAGTGGAGGAGGGATCACAAGAGAATAAAGAGAGATTTTGGAGGAGAAAAGAAGCGGATTTTGAATGAACGGTGAAGTTCTAGGGCACGTTCCACCGCGCCGAGCAATGCGAGAAAGCACGAGAAATCTCTTTTCCAAGGAGGCGATTTTTGGTGGAGAGTAGGAGGGAGAATTGCCTCAGAATTGATCCTTGGATTTGAAGCAAGAAGAGTTGGAGAAGACGGCTTTTGGAAGAAGAACGATGGGAAGATGAGTCGTCTCACGAACAGGTTTCCCGTTTAAAAACAATGAACCCGATGGAGGTTTGTGGGATTTACAAGTTTGCCATTGAGTCGACTCATGGGGGTCGACTCATGAAGTTCAGAAAATCAGGAAAAATGTGAATAAATTTAGAAAAATTTGAAATTTTGGAGGAAGAATTTTGCTCAATGATAATTTTTAGAGTGATAAATCTGAGCTTTTGGGACCAGGATAGATGTTGAAAATTGAGTTCTAAGAGTTTTGACATCTATTCTTTGGAAATTGAGAAATTTCAGACAAATGGATCTAGAATTTCTAGTTTTCTCCTAATTTCACAGAATCTATCCTCACTAAGGGCCTTTGTAAAGATATCGGCTAATTGATTTTCAATGCAAACATATTCAAGAATTATATTTTTGTTTTGAACATGTTCTCTTATAAAATGATGTCTTATTTCAATATGTTTGGATCTTGAGTGTTGTATTGGATTTTTAGATAGATTTATGGCACTTGTATTATCACATTTTATTGGTGTTTCATTAAGTTTGATTCCAAAATCTTCGAGTTGTTGCTTAATCCACAAGATTTGAGCACAACAACTTCCGGCTGCAATGTATTCGGCCTCAGCCGTAGACAGTGCCACCGAATTTTGTTTCTTGCTAAACCATGAGATTAGGTTTACTCCAAGAAATTGGCAAGTTTCACTTGTGCTTTTTCTATCTAATTTACATCCAGCAAAATCAGCATCTGAAAATCCTAACAAATTATTTTGTGAGTCCTTAGAGTACCATAACCCTATAGTTTGTGTATCATTTAAGTATCTAAGGATTCTTTTAACGGCATTCAAATGAGATTCCTTAGGATTAGATTGATATCTTGCACATAAGCAAACACTAAACATGATATCGGCCTACTTGCAGTTAAATACAATAATGAGCCAATTATACCTCTGTAGTATTTTAAGTCTACGCTTTTACCTTCATCATCCTTGTCAAGCTTACTTGAGGGACTCATTGGTGTGCCAATTGGTTTGCAGTTCTCCATTCCAAATCTTTTGAGTAGTTCCTTGGTGTACTTGCTTTGGGTGATGGAGATTCTCTCTTTTGATTGTTTGATTTGGAGTCCGAGGAAGAAGGTGAGTTCTCCCATCATGCTCATCTCGAACTCTCCCTGCATAAGCTTAGCAAAGTCTTGACAAAGGGATTCATTAGTAGACCCAAAAATTATGTCATCAACATAAATTTGTATAATTAGCATATCATTTTGGTTTCTTTTAATAAATAGGGTTGTATCTACATTGCCTCTTGAGAAACCATTATTTAGTAGAAATTTGCTTAGCCTTTCATACCATGCTCTAGGTGCTTGTTTTAGACCATATAAAGCTTTATTTAATCTAAAGACATGATTGGGAAAAGCATGATTTTCAAATCCAGGGGGTTGTTCTACATATACTTCTTCAGAAATATATCCATTTAAAAATACACTTTTAACATCCATTTGAAATAGTTTGAATTTCATAAAGCAAGCATAAGCAAGTAGAAGTCTAATGGCTTCTAATCTAGCAACAGGTGCAAAGGTTTCATCAAAATCAATTCCTTCTTCTTGATTATATCCCTTAGCAACCAGTCTTGCTTTATTTCTAATTACATTTCCATGCGCTTCTAATTTGTTTCTAAAGACCCATTTTGTGCCAATTATTGAATAATCTTTAGGTCTTTTCACTAAGGTCCAAACATTATTTCTTTCAAATTGATTAAGTTCTTCTTGCATAGCATTAATCCAGTTATGATCATTCTCAGCTTCTTCAAAAGTTTTATGTTCAAGTTGAGATACAAATGCACAATGATTAAGTACATCTCTAAGTGAAGAACGGGTTTTTACCCCATGCATAGGATCACCAATTATTAACTCCTTAGGGTGGTTGTGAACATACCTCCATTCCTTGTGTAAGTCATTTGTACCTTGAGGTTGTTCTTGAATTTCTTCACCTTTCTCATTTTGTTTGACTTCTTGATCCTTATCTTCTGGAGTTGCTGAGTCTTTCAGAGTGATCTCCTTCATACCTTCTATTAGTGGATCTGCATCATCAACACCCTCATTCTTTCTTGAAGGAAGATCGTTAGATTCATCAAAGACAACATGTATGGACTCCTCAACTACTAAAGTTCTTTTGTTGAACACTCTAAATGCTTTACTAGTGGAGGAGTAACCTAGAAAGATTGCTTCATCTGATTTTGCATCAAATTTATCAAGTTTTTCTTTGCCATTATTTAATACAAAACATCGGCAACCAAAAACATGAAAATATGCAATATTTGGTTTTCTTCCTTTCCAAAGTTCATAGGGGGTTTTCTTTAAAAATTGTCTAATTAAAGCACGATTTAAAATGTAACATGCTGTGTTAATAGCTTCTGCCCAAAAATATCTTGGAAGGTTGCTTTCACAAAGCATGGTATGGGCCATTTCTTCTAAGATTCTGTTTTTCCTTTCTACTACCCCATTCTGTTGGGGTGTCCTAGGAGCAGAGAAGTTATGGCCAATTCCATTTTCATCACAAAAATTTTCAAAGTCATGATTTTCAAATTCTGTTCCATGATCACTTCTAATATTTTGAATTGAAAACCCTTTTTCATTAGTGACTTTTCGATGAAATTTAGTGAAAATTTGAAAAGTTTCATTTTTGTGAGCTAAAAAGAAAACCCAAGTAAAACGAGAGTAATCATCAATTATTACAAATCCATATCATTTTCCTCCTAGACTAGTGGTTCTAGTTGGTCCAAATAAATCCATATGTAAGAGCTCTAAAGGTCTAGAAGTTGAAACAGTATTTTTGGATTTAAATGATACTCTAGTTTGTTTACCTAATTGGCATGCATCACAAATTCTATCCTTTTCAAAATTCAATTTTGGCAAACCGAGAACTAAATCCTTTTTAATTAATTTTGAGAGAGAATGCATGCTAATGTGTGCAAGTCTACGATGCCACAGCCAACTAGTCTCATTTATTTTAGCACTTAAAGAAACTAGGCATTGCATGTCTAATTTTGTTAAATCATTCAAGTCTACTATATAAACATTGCCATGCCTATGTCCTATAAATTTAATGCCATCGTTAATAGGACTCGTCACAATGCAAACAGATGATTCAAAACTTACTTTATACCCTTTATCACAGAATTGACTAATGCTAAGTAAGTTATGCTTTAAACCTTTAACTAATAAAACATTCTCAATGTATTTGGAGGGAGTGATACCAATGTTACCTATCCCGATGATCTTTCCTTTACCATTATCTCCAAAGGTGACCATCCCTCCATCCTTAGCATCAAGCGTGATGAATTGTGATTCATCACCAGTCATGTGTCTCGAGCATCCGCTGTCAAGATACCATTTCCTGTTTCCTTCTTGGGATGCTAGACACACCTGCAAGCAAAGGTTACGTTTCTGTCTTAGGTACCCAAGCTTTCTTGGGTCCTTTCAGGTTAGTCAGAATGGTTCCTTTTGGAACCCATATTTTCTTTGTGTTTGCATATTTGTTAATAAGACATGTGTATGATTTATGTCCTATTCTTCCACATTTAAAACAAGTAATATTTGTAGACTTGTTACTTGAATAAATATCCTTCAGAAATTTTTGTTTCTTCAGGAGTTTATAACCAAGTCCAGCTTTATCATATATAGCTTTCTAATTTTCAAGGATCATATTTAGTTTGTTTGAACTTAAGGTGAACTTATCTACTATAGATTTCAGCTTGTTCATTTCATCCTTTAAGTTTTGATTTTCTTGAATCAAGGTGAATTTTTCAATTGAAAGATTTTCAGCTTGTTTCACTAAGGACTGATTTTCCAATTTCAGCTCTTTGTTTTTCTTCTCTAGTTTCTTTAATTCATCAATTGAATCATAGAATGCTTCATGCAATTCTTCAAAAGTAAATTCGCTAGTGGATTCAGAAGTTACCTCATTTTCATGTGCCATCAGGCACAGGTTGGCTTGTTCTGTTGAGGTTTCCTCGTCGGAGCTTGAGTCATCACTCGCACTCCAGGTCGCCATCATTGCCTTCTTTTTGAACTTCTTTGGACCTTTCTTCAATTATGGACATTCGGATCTGAAATGTCCTGGCTTCTTGCACTCGTAGCATATAGGGGTTTGATCTTTCTCCTTTTCTTTGCTTTGATCCTCTTTTGTGAATTTCTTTCTCATCCCCTGTTTCCTTTTTCTTAGAAACTTCTTAAATTTCCGGGTGATGAGAGCCATCTCTTCATCCTGATCTTCATCTTCAGAGTCATCCATTTCATAATCAGGCGAAGTTGTGGATTTGAGGGCAATGGTTCTTTTCTTTTTGACTTCATCCTCTTGATGTTGCTTCATGCTAAGTTCATGAGTCATCAAGGATCCAAGAAGCTCTTCTAGAGGTAGAGTGTTCAAGTCCTTTGCTTCTTGGATGGCAGTCACCTTGGCTTCTCAAGTTCTTGGCAGTGACCTGAGAATCTTCCTTACAAGTTCACTGTTAGTATAAGATTTGCCAAGATTCTTTAAACCATTGATTATATCAGTAAAACGAGTAAACATGGCAGTTATGGACTCATCATGCTCTATTTTGAATAATTCATATTTATGTACAAGCATATTTATTTTAGACTCTTTTACTTGATTTGTTCCCTCATGGG